>NW_027453861.1:265976-343476 GCF_040206685.1 Ascaphus truei | reverse complement strand
ATTTGGGTCAGCGCCGGTGGTTTGCAAAGCTCAGGGCCTTCGGAGGGAGGTGAGCGGGGGGGTGAGGGGAGGGCTTTATAATGACAGCGCATGTAGGTTCAGCACGACTGACAATACCCCCACACCCCCCGAATAAATATAAAAAAATACCCCCACACCCCCCGAATAAATATTTAAAAAAATACCCCCACCAAGGCAGTCAGTCACCCACCCAGTCAGTCAACCCAGACAGTCACCCACCCAGGCAGTCACCCACCTAGACAGTCAGTCATCCAGGCAGCCACCCACTCAGTCAGTCACCCACCCAGGCAGGCACTCACCCACCCAGGCAGTCACCCACCCAGGCAGGCAGTCACCCACCCACCCAGGCAGTCAAGGGACCTCCTATGGTCCAACCACCAGAACAATTTAGGGTCTAAAACTTACCCAAAACATAAAGGTTTTATTTTATCAAATACACAGACTAATAGGTTAAAGTATTAACGTGATCCCCACGGAGGAGGTAGGGAGGGAAGGGGTAAGTGGCCTCTGGGTACCTATAATAGAGCTGATGGCCAAATTCTCCCTTCCTCCTGCGGCCCTTAGGTCACATAGTGGCCCCCAGTGATATAGTGAGGTACTATTGTGCTCCCAGCGCAGATACCTGTATTATTATGGCTGGCGTTAGCCTAGTATTGGCTCTAGATATATTGTGCACATAGACAGACTAAAGCGTCAGTAATGATATCAGAGCCCCATAGACACAGTACCTGTGCTGTAAGGGTGTAACACAGGCGCTGCTGGGATTATATATATATTATATATATATATATATATATGTAACGGGTGTATCCCCTAGTCTAACCCACCCAATCTCACATTGGCCCGTGTGGTCTAACCAGGTCCCCATTACGTGATCGTGTATGGTGGTGCACCTGCCAGTAACAGGACTCCTGAGTCTCCCGCTTGATGGTATTAGGGGATGTCATCAGGACAGGTAGCTGAGGTAGTGGGTACGAGTCCAACTTACTTCACGTGCAGCGCCTCCACCTCATCAGGATCTGTGCTTCCGCAGGGAGATGGTCCTGGTGAGGAACTCCTTCTCGGTGGTGACCGCCACTGCTGAGTAATCTCACACTCACACAGTGGGGATATCGTTAACAAGGTCATCTTTATTGATAATCGTTCAGTAGCAGACTGCCCCATGCAGCTGCCGGCTCTAGCCGCACATCTCTCCGTGCTGTCCCTTTGCCAGGTACGCCCTCCCGTATTGAAGTGGGGTTCCCTCTTCTCCTAGGGAGATCACCTCTGCGCCAGGTCCCTGGACACAGAGTGGCCTAAGTGAACTTAAAGTGATTTGTTACCGGCGCTAACCACACCCAATCTGTGATAAAATAGTGCACAAAATTAAAATTCAAAATAAAATGTGTCAAGGTGATCACTGATCAAATTCTCAACCTTCCAGGAATGTGTACAGATTCCTTTCAATAGTAGCTTGTCCGGGATGGGAAGGGAGCGAAGATAGCAGGGATACACCATGAAAAATAAAAAATAAATGCATACAATAGTGTAATACGTTCTTTTCAATCTGGATAAAACATGTATGTCTTGGCTCTATAGCAATGCCTACTTACAGCAGGTCAAAAGGTAAAAAGCATTGATCTACACAGCAGGTAGAAAGGTGTCAGGATCTTCAGGAACAACAGCCCAGGTTTACAGCATAAGAAATCAGCACCTCAGCTCAGACGTCAGTAGATGTGAGTGGATCAGAGACATGCAAAAGAAAGGCAGACCATAGTGTCGATCGTGCATAAAATTTATATAAACAAACAACAAATTTTAGGAATTGTACTCACATTGTGTACATAATCATAGTTCACATAAGGCTTTACTTGAGGCAAATGGAGTGCTGGTTCAGTGTGGAGCAGCTCACCGGGGATCTTCTCCTTAGACTCACAACAGACCGGGTGGGAGATGGCGTCTGACGTCACATCCGCTGTTGGGGTGACGGCATCCGGTCTTGGAGGCAAACGGTGGGGGAACTCAGCAACTCTGAAGCCTTCAGTAGAAAGAGCAGGAGCATTCATTGCTCCTGAGGAAGTTGTCTAGTACGACGAAACGCGTAGAGCCACTTTCATTGCTGCAGCTGCTCTCCATACAGGGCACAGAGCCAGGCAAAGAAACACGTATACAATCCATACAGGGCACAGAGCCATGCAAAGAAACACATATACAATCCATACAGGGCACAGAGCCATGCAAAGAAGCACGTATACAATCCATACAGGGCACAGAGCCATGCAAAGAAGCACGTATACAATCCATACAGGGCACATAGCCAGGCAAAGAAACACATATACAATCCCTACAGGGCACAGAGCCATGCAAAGAAACACGTATACAATCCATACAGGGCACAGAGCCAGGCAAAGAAACACATATACAATCCATACAGGGCACAGAGCCATGTAAAGAAACACATATACAATCCATACAGGGCACAGAGCCATGTAAAGAAACACATATACAATCCATACAGGGCACAGAGCCATGTAAAGAAACACGTATACAATCCATACAGGGCACAGAGCCAGGCAAAGAAACACGTATACAATCCATAAAGGGCACAGAGCCAGGCAAAGAAACACATATACAATCCATACAGGGCACAGAGCCATGTAAAGAAACACGTATACAATCCATACAGGGCACAGAGCCAGGCAAAGAAACACGTATACAATCCATAAAGGGCACAGAGCCAGGCAAAGAAACACATATACAATCCATACAGGGCACAGAGCCATGCAAAGAAGCACATATACAATCCATACAGGGCACAGAGCCATGCAAAGAAGCACGTATTCAATCCATACAGGGCACAGAGCCATGCAAAGAAACACGTATACAATCCATACAGGGCACAGAGCCAGGCAAAGAAACACGTATACAATCCATACAGGGAACAGAGCCAGGCAAAGAAGCACATATACAATCCATACAGGGCACAGAGCCAGGCAAAGAAACACATATACAATCCATACGGGGCACAGAGCCAGGCAAAGAAACACATATACTATCCATACAGGGCACAGAGCCAGGCAAAGAAACACATATACAATCCATACAGGGCACAGAGCCATGCAAAGAAACACATATACAATCCATACAGGGCACAGAGCCATGCAAAGAAGCACGTACAGTATACAATCCATACAGGGCACAGAGCCATGCAAAGAAACACATATACAATCCATACAGGGCACAGAGCCATGCAAAGAAGCACATATACAATCCATACAGGGCACAGAGCCAGGCAAAGAAACACGTAAACAATCCATACAGGGCACAGACCCATGCAAAGAAGCACGTATACAATCCATACAGGGCACAGAGCCATGCAAAGAAGCACATATACAATCCATACAGGGCACAGAGCCATGCAAAGAAGCACATATACAATCTATACAGGGCACAGAGCCATGCAAAGAAGCACATATACAATCCATACAGGGCACAGAGCCCTGCAAAGAAGCACATATACAATCCATACAGGGCACAGAGCCAGGACAAGAATCACATATACAATCCATACAGGGCACAGAGCCAGGCAAAGAAACACATATACAATCCATACAGGGCACAGAGCCAGGCAAAGAAACACATATACAATCTATACAGGGCACAGAGCCAGGCAAAGAAGCACATATACAATCCATACAGGGCACAGAGCCATGCAAAGAAACACATATACAATCCATACAGGGCACAGAGCCAGGCAAAGAAACACATATACAATCCATACAGGGCACAGAGCCATGCAAAGAAGCACATATACAATCCATACAGGGCACAGAGCCATGCAAAGAAACACATATACAATCCATACAGGGCACAGAGCCATGCAAAGAAACACATATACAATCCATACAGGGCACAGAGCCAAGCAAAGAAACACATATACAATCCATAGAGGGCACAGCCATGCAAAGAAACACATATACAATCCATACAGGGCACAGAGCCAGGCAAAGAAACACATATACAATCCATACAGGGCACAGAGTCAGGCAAAGAAACACACATACAATCCATACAGGGCACAGAGCCATGCAAAGAAGCACATATACAATCCATACAGGGCACAGAGCCATGCAAAGAAGCACGTATACAATCCAGACAGGGCACAGAGCCATGCAAAGAAACACATATACAATCCATACAGGACACAGAGCCAGGCAAAGAAACACATATACAATCCATACAGGGGAAAGAACCAGGCAAAGAAACACATATACAATCCATACAGGGCACAGAGCCAGGCAAAGAAACACATATACAATACATACAGGGCACAGAGCCATGCAAAGAAGCACATATAAAATCCATACAGGGCACAGAGCCATGCAAAGAAGCACATATACAATCCATACAGGGCACAGAGCCAGGCACCAGGCAAAGAAACACATATACAATCCATAGACGGCACAGAGCCAGGCAAAGAAACACATATACAATCCATACAGGGCACAGAGCCATGCAAAGAAGCACATATACAATCCATACAGGGCACAGAGCCAAGCAAAGAAGCACGTATACAATCCATACAGGGCACATAGCCAGGCAAAGAAACACATATACAATCCATACAGGGAACAGAGCCATGTAAAGAAACACGTATACAATCCATACAGGGCACAGAGCCAGGCAAAGAAACACGTATACAATCCATACAGGGCACAGAGCCAGGCAAAGAAACACATACTGTATACAATCCATTCAGGGCACAGAGCCATGCAAAGAAGCACGTATACAATCCATACAGGGCACAGAGCCATGCAAAGAAGCACATATACAATCCATACAGGGCACAGAGCCAGGCAAAGAAACACGTATACAATCCATACAGGACACACAGCCCCTCACATCTGTCCCTCCCACTGCAGGGGGACACAGGACACACAGGCAGATCTTCTCGTCTTCCCAGACAGCCATAAACAGGTTAGCATAGCTCGGCGGGAACCTAATCCCATCTATAATGAAATTTACTTGTATCTCAGTCACGTCCACATCCCTTAGTAGAACTCTGTTTACGGCCTCACAGCCTTTATCCCGCTCTATTGATGTATAAAGCGACATTACGTCGCACGTGGCCATTAGATAATGTTGCTCCCACTTTACTTAGTGACTGTTAATCATACGTGTTGTGTCCCTCAGAGACGCCCTTTGCTGCACCACGTATTTCTGAAGGAACCCGTCTATATACAGTGACAGGTTGGCCGTTAGTGAGTCAATCGCCGAGACGATGGGCCTGCCTGGGGGATTGACTACACTTTTATGAACTTTAGGTTAATGGTAAAATACTGGTTTATGGCCGTCTGAGAAGACGAGAAGATCTGGCAGGGTGAAGAGTCGGGTCGGGCCTGGGCCTCTGGCGTCGTTTCATCGACGACGTGTTTAATTTGGAAGGGGGAACAGGGAGAGTTAGAGTCCTTCTTGCAGTCTTTGAATACTAATGATTAGTAATTTAAGATTCACTAGCAATATCAGTGGCGGCCAAGTGAATTTCCTTGATCTAGTCATCTTCATAGAGGAAGGTAACATAAAAACTAGAACGTGTTTCAAGGATACAGATAAGAGCAATTTTATATTCAGATCCAGCTGCCACCTGCCCAGATGGATGGACAATGTGCCACCTGCCCAGATGGACGGACAATGTGCCACCTGCCCAGATGGATGGACAATGTGCCACCTGCCCAGATGGACGGACAATGTGCCATCGGGGCAGTTTCCGCGAATTAAAGGAAATTGCAGTGATAGACCTATTATATGCCGGCCAACAGACTGAAAGGGAGGTTTGGAGAGAGAAACTATAACGATTAGATGAGGCAATGTCCAGGGTAGATTCGCTCAAAAGAGAAGATTCTAGAAGGAATGATCCATTGGACTTTGCTTTCCTCACAAAGTACAGTTGGGGAAGCAAAGGAAATCAAAAACATCATCAGTAATCATTGGGGTATTCTCAAGAATGTCCCATTTTGGGTGAAATCATACCGGAAAAACCGAATGTGATTCTCAGGAAAGCGTGTAATCTTAAAAATAACCTGGCACCTGGTGCATTAATAAAGAGGCACTTTACAAACGGCAAACTGCTTCAGCGCAGTAATGGTTTCTTTGGCTGCCGCAGCTGCAGAGAACGTCAGTTCAAATCAATAAATAAAACAGAATTCAGTTCTAACATCTCGGGGGGAAATTAACTACGCGGGAGAGCTGACGGGGCGCAGAACGGAGGCGGCGGGGTGAGCCACGGCAGTACCACATCCTCACTTCTCTCACGGTTACGCGATACACGCGGTTTTAATTTGATTTTATTGTAAGTGCGCATTTTTATAACGTGCATAAGATACCTACCTTTATACCATTGATCTGCACCATGTCCTTTTGTCTTTGCATCTCACCACCACACTGAATACCTGGGGTGGAGAGTATCATCGCCCGGACACAGGAGACCACATGCACTCAAGACACCAGTTGTTGCCCATATACCACTTACACCTTGTGAGTGGGCTGCACATATGAGCCAAGACGCCCTGTGAATTAACACACCCAAAAGTTTTCCCATCTGCACTTAGATTTGTTCTTTTTCTGTTGTTGTTTTTCCCACAATCTCATCTCATTTAATAAATGTTATCACAATATTTCTAGGTGTGTGATACTGTAAAGAGATGTGTCACAGACCCCAGATAGAGGGGGGAAAGTGATCAGCAGTCACCAAGGTGAAAGTGGGGGAGGGAAAAGAGTTCTAGCCAGTGGGCAGAGTTTATAATGGTGAGAAATGGGAGGATAGGTGGGTAGGGAACTTATTAAAAAGTACGTTATACCAGACATTGGGGTAATATGCAGGAATGCGCCGGGGGGGGGGGGGGCAGAAGCTACTCCATCCGGGCAGTGGCGCCGACAACCTATGGGGACTGAGACTGCTAAACCCATAGGTGAAGACCCAGGGGAAGGGAGGCTCCAGGAGGGTGGGGGCAGCGGCCCCCCAGGTGGAAGGGGGAGGAGGGAGGCACGGTGCCCCTGGGCAGTCGAGCTTCGGTCCGAAAGGATGAAATACAGCTCATTTCCGTTGTTGTTTATAGTGTTGGATTTGTTGGGTGTTGTTTGGTTTTCCTTGTCTATCCCTGTGTGTCCCCCCCCCTCCTGTCCCCCAAGTTGTTGTCACGGTTGGAAGCGGGCGCAAGGCACGAAGAACACTGGGGGTGGCAGATCTCTGGAAGGAACCCGAAAGTGCGTACGCCGAGGGTACGCCGATTCACTAAAGCAGTAACATGGCAGTAACATGGGAGTCACACAACGTTAGAGGTTATAACCGCCCTCAGAAACGACGCATTGCCTTTAGGGAGTACAGAACTAGAAAAGCAGGTGTGATATTGTGAGACCCACTTCAGCACTAGAAATAGCCCGAGGTTCCGCCAGTTCTATCTGGCCTCAGCGGCAGAGAAAAATAAGGGGTGGCGATACTGTTCCACAATAATTTGCCGTTTAAGGTGGAAAAAATAAAAAGGGACATAGACGGTAGATATCTTATCCTAACAGGGACGGTGCATGGGAGCAGCCTGACGCTAGCATCAGTATACGCCCCATGTGAAGATGACCCTCAATGTTTTAGGACATTCTTTGCACAGCGGGATAGGGTGGCGGAGGGGAGCATAGTAGTAGCGGGAGATTTTAACAAACACTTAGACCCGGCGTTGGACGGAAACAAACAATGAAGTAGAATCAAAAGGGGAGGTGTAGGCACTCTCCGTCAGGGTATTAGGGAAAGGCAACTTGTAGATATCTGGAGGGAACAGCACCCGGAAGAAAGGGGATTTACTGTTTACTCGCACCCACATGACGGCTACAGCAGGATCGGTTACTTCTTTGTGTCGAATAGACTGGTCCCGCAGATCTCCTATTCAGGAATCCATGATATTTCATGGTCGGGTCATGCACCACTAGAGCTGCGGTGCTCTCAAATCAGGCTAGCTAGCCCGGGGGCAAATTGGACACTCAATGAATCATTAATTAAGATCCCAGAGATCGCACAAACCATACAAGAAGAGATCTCACAATTCTTTAAAGACAAACAAAGGCAGTGTGGAATCTCACATAATGTTGTGGGGGGCTCATAAGGCCCCCCTGAGGGGAACGTTGTTCAACATAGCGGCAGGGAGGGAAAAAAAGAGGTGTAGCCAGGTCCCCTCTACGTCCCTGCTGCCCTGCGACCCCCCCCCCTCATTTCCTCCGCTGCCGGGGGTCACTCGATGGACCCCGCCGGCACTTCTGGAGCGTGGGGGCCAGTGTAGGGAGCATTTGGGAGTCCCGGCGATTCTCGGCGGCTCCCGAGCAGGGCGCGCCATCTTGCGCTATGTCGCGCATGCGCAGTAAGCCCCCGGTGGCCTGGCAGAGTTATGCATGCGCAGAAAGGGGCGCGCAAACCCTAGCCTACCAGGGAAGGCTCTTGGATGGGACTACAAGTCCCATGAGTCTCGTGAGCGGCCCCATGACGCCAGGGAGCCAATAGGGCTGCAGGAGGTCCCTGCTTGGCAGAATTAGATACTTTTTGCACGCTGGGGACCACGTTAGACAGTCTGGACAAGGAAGAGCTAGGTGAAGGAGGTGAGTGCAGGGGTCAGTGACCCACTGCATTAGGCCAGCAACCCCCTAGGCCCCAGATAGGTCCTGAGTCCCTCCCAGCTTGTGGTGCTATAGGGACAGGCCCTAGGTTAGGGACCCTGTCACATTAGTGCCAGTGTTAGATAGGGACACAGCGAACGCTGCGCTTCCCGTGAAGAGACTTGGGCTCAAGTCTGTGCGTAAGAGACAGAGACTATCTCCAGGGTGGGATCGCCCCTGGCGGAACCCCGTGCGAGGAAGCACCGGATCACAGACGGGATCACCAAGCGGCGGATCATTTTCGAAGTCGCTTGCAGGCCCGAGTGCAGGAGCGCTCGGCAGGTACCTTTCAAAAGTGCACCAACAAACCACCTATCCATACTTATATTTTCACATAGTGGCAGCACTGACCACGGGACAAAGGGGTTAACTGTGGACACGGTGTGGGGCACACGGTGGTGGGTGGAAGGTACACTCCTAGTGGAGTGAAAGACACTTTGGGGACTGCGTTATATACTGTGGAGTTACCCTCTAGGGGAAGTATTATTATTATCAAAGTGTGATTATTCTGCATTACAGTAAAGTGGTTATATAGATCTCCGTGTATGTGCTTATTGTATATGTGGGTCCTGTGTAGACAACCTTCTACATTCCTAGAACCCTACACAGGTGGAGGCGCTGAAAACCAGAACGTCCCAGAGATTCACCCCAGGCTCTCACTAGCGGAGGCTCAGGCCTCCTGTGAGCCTGACAGGTACAACGCACCACACCAGGTAACCTTAGGTTCCCCGCACACACACACACACTATATGCGATTGGGTGGGGGAATACCCGTTAAAGAGGGAAGCCAAAATAAATCAGCTGAGAGAAAAGCTCCATGAACTCTCCATACTACATAACAGGACGGGGAGAGAGGAGACACTGAAGGAGTTGAAAGATGTAAGAATAGAACTTAATCTACTCCTTACCTCCCAGGCCGAAAAGACACTGAGTTGGACAAAGAGGACATTTTTTGAAAAGGCGAACAAGCCGGATACCATGCTGGCAAATAAAATCCGCAACAGACAGTCAAAGTATACAATTCACGCAATCGGGAACAGGGAAGGAAAGTTAACCTCAAATCCCAAACACTTAGTTGAGGAGTTTAGAACATATTATGAAGGGCTGTATGATGGGAAGAAGGTGAAACACAGCGCTAACACGAGCAGGGCGCTAGAGAATTTTCTAGCAGGCTCGGATTTGAGAAGGTTGACGGGGTTGGAGCGGGAGTTCCTAGAGAAGGAGTTTACAGCGGAAGAACTACTAGAGGTAGTTACTAATCTGAAACGTGCAAAAGCTCCGGGCCCAGACGGATTCTCACATTTATATTACAAAAAATATATTGGGATCCTGACCCCTTATTTGTTAAAGATGTACAATAATATCCTGGAGGGGGGTCTTTCTCGGACCAGATGCTGCAGGCGTCCATCTCGGTGATTCATAAGCAGGGTAAGGACCCCACAAATTGCCCAAGCTATAGGCCGATCTCACTGATTAATTCGGATGTAAAAATTTACTCTAAATTGCTGGCCAATAGATTGAGTGCTATTCTACCCAGGCTGATTCACCCGGATCAAGTTGGTTTCAACAAAGGTAGACAAGCGGCCGATAATACTAGAAGGGTTATTGATATTATAGATTACATAAATACCAACAAGATCCCGGAATTATTTTAAGCTTAGATGTAGAAAAAGCCTTCGATAGGATAGACTGGCCGTACCTTGATGCCACGCTTGTTGCGTATGGATTTGGGGACAGAGTCTTGAGGGCAATCAAAGCACTATATACGAACCCTATGGCATGGGTAGTTCATCAGGGATTCCCGTCAGAATTTCTTAAAATCAAGAGTGGTACAAGGCAGGGCTGCCCGCTATCACCCTTGTTGTTCGCCTTATGCATGGAGCCACTAGCAGTATGGATCACTAGCAGTATGGATTAGAGGTAACATGGACATTACAGGGATCCAAATTCATTCCCAGGAACATAAGACAGCATTGTATGCGGATGATTTCATCCTGACGCTGTCGAGGCCCCTGGTCTCTCAAACCAACCTCTTTGACCTGCTGGAAAAATTTAACAGGATATCAGGTTTCAAAATAAATCAGGCGAAATCTGAAGCCATGTGTCTAAATCTCCCAAAAGATACAGAAAAACTAATAGAGGTTAATTTTAATTGGCAACCTAAAGCAATTAAGTACCTAGGGGTCAATTTGACCAAGGAAGTAAAATTGCTATATAAGGCAAATTATCCAAAATTCTTGCAGTCCCTGGGAAAGGAGTTAAAAGAATGGGCATCATATGGCACCTCATGGATTGGAAGAATTTATATCGTTAAAATGAACCTTCTTCCCAGACTATTGTACCTCTTTCAGACACTTCCCATACCCATAGAGAATGCAGATATTAGGGACATGCAGAAAAAGGTTCTTACATTTATTTGGAAGAACAAAAAAGCAGGAATAAAGGCTAGAATAATGATGAGGCCCAAAGACACAGGCGGACTGGCGGTACCTTGCTTGTTCTCATATTATAGAGCGGCCCAATTAAGTCAAATTATCCAATGGCATCTAGATCCAAAGCTACGCAGATGGGTGGGCATAGAGAGTGAACTATGCGCCCCACTAGAAATTAGTAACTTAATTTGGTACCCAAAATCTAGGTTCAAGGAGATAAAGAAACCGCTAGCCCCAATGAACAACTCAGTTGCAATCTGGGAGGCCACTAAATTCAGATAGTGCTCTGACTACGAGGCACTCGCTGATGGCCCCATTGTGGGGGAACCTGGATTTTGCCCCAGGGCTGGAAGAAGGGGGGCTTACATGGTGGAGGCAGGGAGGGTACAGGAGATTGAAGGATCTGGAGGGCAGGAACACAATCAAAACATTTAGACAGATTCAGTCAGATAAGGACATCCCCAACACCGAATTCTTTAGATACCTCCAGATCAGGGCATTTTATACCAAACACATAAATCGTCCTTAGGTGACGAATTTTGAGACGCTCTGTGCACGAGGGCACGACACAGGGGGGCTCACATCTAGACTGTATAGGGAAGTGATCGATCCTGGCAACAGCCACGGGCTGAGACTAGGTCACATGACGCAGTGAACAAAGAAACTGTCCTGCGCTCCGGTACACAGCCACGGCACCCGTAGGTGTCAGTACAAGCCACTTGTGAACGGAGCAAGAGGTGCAAATGTGAACCACTAGACCGGATCGGGGCTGGGGGGGGAATTTCCCTTACCTCTATATGCTCTCCGGTCTGGGTCCTGCTCGCTTCTGAACTCCGTTTTCCTGCGTGCAACCGTGACGATTGTGGAGTAGGCAGAGAAAAGGATCCGGCGCTACTGCAAGTGGCAAAGATCCAGGCAACTTTAATCCGACATCACACACACACAGGGCTACACCTCAATCTCCCCCTCAACGCGTTTCACGCGATGGAACAGCGCTTCGTCTTGGATCCTTTTCTCTATCTACATGACGCAGTGGGAGGCAGAATTAGGGACGACGTTAGAGGACGGGGAATGGACAACGATACTTGAGTTCGATCTGCACGACGTTAAAGGAGAACTCATATAAGGTATTAATGAGGTGGTATCTCACCCCGGTCAGATTATCTAAATTTGTACCAGGTTACTCCCCCTTGTGCCCTAGACAATGCGGAGAGCCGGGAGACTTGTTGCACATGCTGTGGTCCTGCCCTCGTTTGATCCCAATATGGGAACAGATTCAGAATTGGTTACAGAGGATCTTGGGCCTCGAAATTCCCCGGGATCCCTGGCTTTTTCTGCTAAATAAGCCACTGGAAGGTCCGTCAAGGGCAGGGAACAAATTGATCGTCCACTTTGCGACGGCAATGAGGTGCGAGACCGCAGCATTGTGGAAACAGAACACGATTCCAACGATTGAAAAGATTCGGAACAGAATTTGGTTTGTCTGCCAGATGGAGAAGCTGACGAGTTTGGTCAACGACACTGGCTCAAATTGTCAAAAGGTCTGGCTGCCGTGGTTGGCACAAACAGACATTCCAGGGGTGAGCACTGCCTCCATTTGGCTATGATAGAAATAAGTGAGTTCTCCTGTGATAGCCTGCACTCAGGGAGGGGGAGGGTGTATAGAGACGGGCCTAGGGAAGGGACGATTGGGTTAGGAAGTTAAGGGAAAATTTCTATACACTGGCGACACACTTTATTCGAGCTCGGCTAGTCCCACGAATTCGGGTATACCCGGGTGTATTGAGGTTTGTGACTGTTTTCTGCCCGAGTGCATTGGGTTATTTTCCAGGCAGGGATTGAAGCATTTTATTCCCGCTGGCTGCAATACTGCACAGTATATATATATACTGCATTACAATTCATGAATTTATGCCATCTGGTAGACACGCGAAGCATTGCAGCCTATTAAATCCTAATCATTATTATTTAACAGATCAGCCGCCCATCAGCCAGGCATGAACCCAGGCTGGGAAGGCAAACGCAACGGGGCTTGTCAGAGGTGAGGAGCGGCGCATTCCAGGTATCTGCCAGGTACATACTGGGTATTTGCTCGAATAAAGTGTGTCGGTGCAGTACATGGAAGCCTGTGAAGGCATAAGAAGCTGCAGAGGTTTCCCACACCAGAGCTAAAAGCAGGATGGAGAAGTGTGGAGACATACCCAGCATGTCGCTGGATAGCAGATCTTCAGTGACCCCCCCATACCTCTCTTCTCCAGTGTGTCTTCCCCCCCCGGTACCTGTTTGATGTGTGATTTGTGTGTGCGTCTTGTTATTTCAGACAGATATGGACAAGCTACAGAGTATATTCAGTGTTTCATAATTTGTGCAAAATAGTCTGTACCTTTTAAAAATTCCTTAAAATATAAAGTTGGGGGAAAAAAAGAGCATTGTACTGCCCAGACTCTGAGGCTCCTACCCAGTGGGAGGTCTTGAGTGCCTTAGCACGCCCTCCTCTAGCTTTTGTGACACCAACTCAATCCGTGCTCTGGTTGGCCAGCAGCCCCTGTCCCACGTAAAGGATAGCCACTGAGGGCTATATAAGGGGTGCTGCTGATCAGAGCACTAGTTTACCCTTAGAGGGAGAGACACTCTGGGAAGGAGTGTGGAGATTCTCTTAGAGGACCATCTGAGAGACACTGGGAAGGAGTGTGGAGTTTGCAGAGGTCCATCTCTGGGAAGGAGTGTGAAGTTGGACTGTGACCAGCTGGAGATACATATCAGAGTGGCTGCTGTGTGTTCAGCACTCTGATATCCTGGAGCAGAGAAGCATTGGAAGTGGGTCCCTGCACCTAGGAAAGGGAGATCTCATCCCCCAGGCCCCTGTAAGTGTGTATATTTTTGTATTTTGTATTCTTGTGTGTTGCCGAGGATTTATCCAAAATAAACCTCATTTTATTTAAGTGCCTTGTTTTGCCTTGTAAACACAAGGTGAGGGAGTGGTTGTCAGACTTATTCAATGAATAAACAGCAGCCCATCCGTAGTTAGGTGGTTGTAGGTGGGGTGATGAGTATGGGGGTAAGTGCAGGTATATTCGCCTCTTCAGCAGGGACAGGAAAAAGAAGGACTGATAGTGCAGTAAGTAAAACACTTTAATACAATAAGCACATATAAAACCAGTCCCAGATAGATGTTCACTCACATCTGTAAATGCCAATCAGGGCATGAAAAGGTATCTTTGTGATGCGGGTTGGTTTTCTCTCCTCCTTTACCGTCGGGCTCTGGCGGACGTCTCTCCTCTCCTCAGTTCGCCTCGTGTCCTCTCCTACAGCGGCCGCTGGAAAAGGCACTTGTTTCCCCGAAGGTCCTGACGTCACGATTGTCCAGGTCCGGCAGTGATTATTCTCCTCCTCTAGCGCACTGGACAATCGGGACGTAACACTCGACGCGTTTCGTTGGCTCGGGGCCAACTTCCTCAGGGGGTGGCTCTGATCCTGACTACCTGCGCTAATATATCAGGCGTCCCCTTCCTATTGGTTGAGAGGGGAGCTGCTGCTGAAAGTGCAGTTGGCAGATTCGCTAAATTCGCCAACTGCAAAATTATACAGAACAAAACCAGTCCCTGAATATGACCGGACATGGAATAAATAAATATATGAGGTGATTCATTAATAAAACTGACCGTTCGTAGTTATTATTTAAACATTGAAGGCTACCCCGCATGTTATAAAATACCTTAAGTACGTGTGAAGTCAGATACACGGCTTGTTAAACCCAGAAGCAGATTCCTGAAAGCACATGGTTACACGTAATGTATAGCGCTGCGACAGACCGACGGCCGATCCTAACACATCTGCTGAAGGAACCGGCTGCTTCTTCTCAGAGGGTGAGTAGTGGTTAAAGATTTGTATTTATTTTATTTGTTGCTAATAACTCTTATTATTTTACTTCTGTTTATTGCTCAGGTGCTATTGACCCTATCCACCACCGGGTGGCGGTGTTGCGTTACATTTCACCAGTGGGGCGGCGCCGATCAGTCTGTTTCCTTTCCCTGGTTTTGCCGTGTGACTGATCCCTGAAATATAAATGTGTTAGGAGACCTGGCCTCCCGCGGGTGACAGACAGACAGACAATGAGGCACAGGGAGACATATGTATTCCTGTAGCTGTATCTCTAGGTTAAGGGGGGTACCCCAGCTAGTGCCAAGGTGACCCACAACCAGTATAGGGTTTGTGGGTGCCCCAGCCGTATATAAGGTTGGGGGGGAGGGGGGACTCTGAGTCCAAACTGAGTCACAGGGAAAGTGTGTGGGGGAATAAGGCAGCAGAAATAAAGAGACATGTTTCCTTTTCTGTTCCCTGTACCCCCAAGTCCTTCACCTAAAGTCCCACATCGCTGACGGGGATCCCCGAGACCCGAGACCCAGTGTGTATTCAAATATAGTTTTAATATGATTAAACATTCGGAACCGATGCCCACACAGGCAGCCCGTGCAAACCCATAGGCGCCGGCATGTCTGCTGGACACCGGAGTTCAGAGCAGCCAGAGGAAGCCCAGAGGTGGGGACAGCATTTGGTCAGCGGGGAAAGGAGGAGTACCAGGTCCGGAGATCAACGGCCGTCTTCCGGGATGCCACTTGTTCTGCCAGACCTGGTGGATCCTGCCCCAGCGGGGGGCATTGGGATGGCTGGGGGGGTATGTGGCAGCTTGCGTATGCCCCTTAGCTGTTTCACATTTCCCGCTGACCTGGCTTTTCTAGCCGGCTCAGCTCCGATTGGCTGCTCGGGAAAGTTCCCACGCGCTGATTGGCTGTCCGCTCTGCTTCTATTTTATGAATGAAGCAGAGAATACTATAAGAAGCCGTGAGCCAATCAGATTGTGTGTTCCCCTTGAGTCTGCGCTGAAAGAGCGCGGGCGGCTTTTCAAAGATGCTTTGTTTGTAATAGCAAAGCAACCGGCTTCTATTTCAGCCTGAAAATCCTGCCCGCCGGAGACTAAGTCCCGCCTTCTGCGCCCAAGTTCCCAGAATCGCACGCAGCGGCCGCGCTGGGATTTTGCGCCGATTTGAGTTCCAGGAGATTGGGAGTAACTCGCGGTCAGGAGGGACCAAGTTCTCAGGAGGGAACGTAGCGGGGGCGTGTGGGACTTTCTGCCGATTTGGGTTCCAGGAGATTCCGGGCTAAGTCCCGGTCAGGGTAAAACTCTCCCATAGAGATCCCTGCACCTAGGAGAGTCTAGTTTTCACCCCCAGCCCTAAAGTAAGTGTGTCTTTGTGTCTGTATTTTGTGTATCATTGTGTGTAAGCGAATTTATGCCGAATAAATGACACTTTATTTCTCTTCCGTGTATTGCACAATGAATGATCCCGATAAAAAGATGAATAAATATTTTAAAAATACCCCCACACCCCCAAATAAATATTTTAAAAAAACAGTACACAGGTAGAACCCAAAGAACCCCGCTGATCGCTCTCATTGCTATAATCACAGAACTATTGTCTGAGAACCTCCTATGGTCCAACCACCAGAACAAGTTAGGGTGTAAAACTTACCCAAAACAGAAAGGTTTTATTTTATCAAATACACAGACTAATAGGTTAAAGTATTAACGTGATCCCCACGGAGGAGGTAGGGAGGGAAGGGGTAAGTGGCTTCTGGGTACCTATAATAGAGCTGTGGCCAAATCCTCCCTTCCTCCTGCGGCCCTTAGGTCACATAGTGGCCCCCCAGTGATATAGTGAGGTACTATTGTGCCCCCAGCGCAGATACCTGTATTATTATGGCTGGCGTTAGCCTAGTATTGGCTCTAGATATATTGTGCACATAGACAGACTAAAGCATCAGTAATGATATCAGAGCCCCATAGACACAGTACCTATGCTGTCAGGGTGTAACACAGGCGCTGCTGGGATTATATATATATATATATATACTGTGCACATAGACAGACTAAAGCGCCAGTAATGATATCAGAGCCCCATAGACACAGTACCTATGCTGTCAGGGTGTAACACAGGCGCTGCTGGGATTATATATATATATATATATATATATATACTGTGCACATAGACAGACTAAAGCGCCAGTAATGATATCAGAGCCCCATAGACACAGTACCTATGCTGTCAGGGTGTAACACAGGCGCTGCTGGGTTTATATATATATATATATA
The DNA here is from genome assembly GCF_040206685.1 of Ascaphus truei. Taxonomy (NCBI): domain Eukaryota; kingdom Metazoa; phylum Chordata; class Amphibia; order Anura; family Ascaphidae; genus Ascaphus; species Ascaphus truei. The sequence goes on along the minus strand of NW_027453861.1, from coordinate 326,199 downwards.
TATATATATATACTGTGCACATAGACAGACTAAAGCGCCAGTAATGATATCAGAGCCCCATAGACACAGTACCTGTGCTGTCAGGGTGTAACACAGGCGCTGCTGGGATTATATATATATATATATAGATATATATATATATATATATATACTGTTATCCCAGTGTAGCCATAATTGGTAAAGCTATTCCCCAGGGACCTGTACACCCGAGATTCAGTACGTTATACCGGGCGCCATATCTGAGAGCCCCCTGCTGTGTATCCGCAGTGTGCTTAGTGTGTTACTGTGTATATATATGTGCCTATTCAGCCCCACTTATTCTACTTATTACTTATAATAAAGTGTTTTAATAATCCAATATTCCTAATCAATAAATGAGGGGCCATTAATATGCTTACTTGTTTGGTCTACAATAGGTTCTGTCCCTGAACCAGTCCTGTTACACCTGACACATACTTTGACCACAGGTGAGGGCGCTGTAATGGGCTCTTAGGTCCTGTTCCTGCTTTGGTAACAATACCTAAATTCTCTGCTCCGATGACTCATGTAGAGACAGACGGGGGTATTATTCGCTCACGGGTATATAGTCTGGTATAGAATTTATTACGTACGTTCCTCTCCATGCTCGTCTTATGTGTTACTGGGACCCCATGTACTGCAGGAACATGCTGAGGTGTATAACACACAGCTGACTTAAAAGGATACCTAACCCCTGAAGTGCAACACCTGTCACATGTCACCAAACGCCTCATGTGAGCACAGATAGGTAACATGCTGCATATTCTTATAACTACTCTTATTCCTCATATTGTATACTGCAGCCAGGATCTTACAGGGTTAATAGACTGGGTAACAAACTCCCGCCCCTGTGTGCTGAGAAGGGGAACGCCCCACTGGTTATATGAGAGAGAGGAGAATGTAAGTTTCGTTTCCTGTTGCTGCTTCCAAGCATGGCGTCTGCTGGTCTGAGAGAGGAGCTAACCTGCCCCATCTGCCTGAGCACTTATACCCAGCCTGTAATGCTGAGATGTGGGCATAACTTCTGCCAGGGCTGTATTGGGAGTGTGTGGGATTCCCAGGGGGGATCTGGGCTTTATACCTGTCCTGAATGCAGAGCAGAGTTTCAGGAGCGTCCTGCACTGCAGAGGAACCTGAAGCTGTGTAACATAGCGGAGCGTTTCCTTTCTACTCAGCCGGAGCAGGAGGAGGCTGTGATCTTCTGCACTTACTGTGTTACCTCCTCTGTACCCGCTGCTAAAACATGTCTGCATTGTGACGCCTCCCTGTGTGATATTCACCTAGAGAGACACAGCAAGTCAGAGGAACACGTCTTATCTGAGCCAACCACCTCCTTAAAGACCAGGAAATGCCCCGTCCACAAGGAGATCCTGAAGTATTACTGCACTGAGGATGCTGCCTGTATCTGTGTGTCCTGCTGCATGTTTGGGGAGCACAGGGGACACCAGGTGGAGTCGCTGAATGAGGCCTCTGAGAAGAAGAAGGAGAAACTGAGACATGTTCTGGAGAAACTGACCTCAGTGAGAGAGGAGACTGAGAAAAGAGCCCAGAGTCTGCAGGAACGCAGGAGAGACGCGCAGGAAAAAGCAGCTGGGGAGACAGCCCGAGTCACTGCCCTGATTAGGGACATCAGGGAACAGCTGGAAGTCCTAGAGAAGCGAGTCCTGAGTGAGATCACCAGGTGGGAAGAGCAGGTTTCTCTCCGAGTCTCTGATCTAATCCAGCAGCTGGAAATAAAGAAGGACGAGCTGTCCAGGAAGATGCTTCACATTCAGGAGCTGAGCAACATCACTGATCCATTAACTGTCTTACAGGGACGGGAATCAGACAATGCTGACTTATGTGATGCTGAGGAGGGAGGTAATGAGGACAGAGAGAGAGGGGGTAATAAGGTCCCTGCTGTAGGGGATTTGTATGAGGTTCTGATGTCAGTGAATTTCCAGCGATTAACTGATATTGTGACTGATCTAAAAGCAAAGAGCGGGTTCTGTGTGCAGGGGGATTCAGGCATATTACTGGATGTAAATACAGCGGCTAATAATGTATCTGTATCAGGTGACCTGAAAACTGCATCCTGGTCAGGAAGAAACCTGTTACGCCGAAATACACCAGAGAGATTTGAGAATAATCAGGTTTTAAGCAGCAGGAGTTTTTCCTCAGGACAACATTACTGGGAGGTGGAGATCAGTTACTCAGGGAGCAGGGAGGTAGGGATTTCCTATCCCAGTATAGTAAGGGAAGGAGATCAGTCCTACATAGGAGAGAATAAGAAGTCCTGGTGTTTGTACATGCAGGGTAATTATCATGCAGTGGTACATGACACAATAAATACACAGATATATCCCGAGTCTCGCGTGCAGAGATTAGGAATATACCTGGACTATGAGGCTGGGCGGCTGTCCTTTTATCAGCTGTGTGACCCGGTCAGACACTTACACACCGTCACTGCCACCTTCACTGAGCCTCTTCATGCTGCGTTCTGGGTATGGGGTAATGGCTGGGTCAGAATCAGGAGCTAGGAGTACTGATCCCGGCCCAGCAGGGAACCCATAGATATAGTGTATATTGTGTTTGTGGGTTTGTGTGTGCTCTCATTGGCTCTCATTGGCTCTCAAGCTCTCCCATTGGCTGACTGTGGGGCGGGCCTTGGCTCTTATTGGCTCTCATTGCCTGACTACGGGGCGGGGCCTTGCTGCAGCCTTGTGGGGGAGGGGGAGGGTTGTGGTTACCACAGATCTGCGCATTGATTGGTTGAATCATTATGATGTCACAGTTTTACACGGGATTCTGGGACTTGTAGTTCACATCTGTAACTAAAATTGTAACAGAAGACAAGCAGGACTACAACTCCCAGAAGCCCCTGCAGGCGAGAGAAATCACATGACAAGAGACGGCCAATCTCAATCAGTGCAGTTGTGGAGAGAGAAAGAGACAGAGGGTAAGTGGGAGAGACATCACAGGCAGACGTGTGGGGTGATTGCACACACAGACAGGACCCACAGCCCCTCACATCTGTCCCTCCCACTGCAGGGGGACACAGACAGGACACACAGCCCCTCACATCTGTCCCACCCACTGCAGGGGGACACAGACAGGACACACAGCCCCTCACATCTGTCCCTCCCACTGCAGGGTGACACAGACAGGACACACAGCCCCTCACATCTGTCCCTCCCACTGCAGGGGGACACAGACAGGACACACAGCCCCACACATCTGTCCCTCCCACTGCAGGGGGACACAGACAGGACCCACAGCCCCTCACATCTGTCCCTCCCACTGCAGGGGGACACAGACAGGACCCACAGCCCCTCACATCTGTCCCTCCCACTGCAGGGGGACACAGACAGGACACACAGCCCCTCATATCTGTCCCTCCCACTGCAGGGGGACACAGACAGGACACACAGCCCCTCACATCTGTCCCTCCCACTGCAGGGGGACACAGGACACACAGCCCCTCACATCTGTCCCTCCCACTGCAGGGGGACCCAGACAGGACCCACAGCCCCTCACATCTGTCTCTCCCTCTGCAGGGGGACACAGACAGGACCCACAGCCCCTCACATCTGTCCCTCCCACTGCAGGGGGACACAGACAGGACCCACAGCCCCTCACATCTGTCCCTCCCACTGCAGGGGGGGACACAGACAGGACACACAGCCCCTCACATCTGTCCCTCCCACTGCAGGGAGACACAGGACACACAGCCCCTCACATCTGTCCCTCCCACTGCAGGGTGACACAGACAGGACACACAGCCCCTCACATCTGTCCCTCCCACTGCAGGGGGACACAGACAGGACCCACAGCCCCTCACATCTGTCCCTCCCACTGCAGGGGGACACAGACAGGACCCACAGCCCCTCACATCTGTCCTTCCCACTGCAGGGTGACACAGACAGGTCCCACAGCCCCTCACATCTGTCCTTCCTACTGCAGGGGGACACAGACAGGACCCACAGCCCCTCACATCTGTCCCTCCCACTGCAGGGTGACACAGACAGGACACACAGCCCCTCACACCTGTCCCTCCCACTGCAGGGTGACACAGACAGGACCCACAGCCCCTCACATCTGTCCCTCCCACTGCAGGGGGACACAGACAGGACCCACAGCCCCTCACATCTGTCCCTCCCACTGCAGGGGGACACAGGACACACAGCCCCTCACATCTGTCCCTCCCACTGCAGGGTGACACAGACAGGACACACAGCCCCTCACATCTGTCCCTCCCACTGCAGGGGGACACAGACAGGACACACAGCCCCTCACATCTGTCACTCCCACTGCAGGGTGACACAGACAGGACCCACAGCTCCTCACATCTGTCGCTCCCACTGCAGGGAGCCACATACAGGACACACAGCCCCTCACATCTGTCCCTCCCACTGCAGGGGGACACAGACAGGACACACAGCCCCTCACATCTGTCCCTCCCACTGCAGGGGGACACAGACAGGACCCACAGCCCCTCACATCTGTCCCTCCCACTGCAGGGGGACACAGACAGGACCCACAGCCCCTCACATCTGTCCCTCCCACTGCAGGGTGACACAGACAGGACACACAGCCCCTCACATCTGTCCTTCCTACTGCAGGGTGACACAGACAGGACACACAGCCCCTCACACCTGTCCCTCCCACTGCAGGGTGACACAGACAGGACCCACAGCCCCTCACATCTGTCCCTCCCACTGCAGGGGGACACAGACAGGACCCACAGCCCCTCACATCTGTCCCTCCCACTGCAGGGGGTCACAGACAGGACACACAGCCCCTCACATCTGTCCCTCCCACTGCAGGGGGACACAGACAGGACCCACAGCCCCTCACATCTGTCCCTCCCACTGCAGGGTGACACAGACAGGACCCACAGCCCCTCACATCTGTCCCTCCCACTGCAGGGGGACACAGGACCCACAGCCCCTCACATCTGTCCCTCCCACTGCAGGGGGACCCAGACAGGACCCACAGCCCCTCACATCTGTCTCTCCCTCTGCAGGGGGACACAGACAGGACCCACAGCCCCTCACATCTGTCCCTCCCACTGCAGGGGGGGACACAGACAGGACACACAGCCCCTCACATCTGTCCCTCCCACTGCAGGGAGACACAGGACACACAGCCCCTCACATCTGTCCCTCCCACTGCAGGGTGACACAGACAGGACACACAGCCCCTCACATCTGTCCCTCCCACTGCAGGGGGACACAGACAGGACCCACAGCCCCTCACATCTGTCCCTCCCACTGCAGGGGGACACAGACAGGACCCACAGCCCCTCACATCTGTCCTTCCCACTGCAGGGTGACACAGACAGGTCCCACAGCCCCTCACATCTGTCCTTCCTACTGCAGGGGGACACAGACAGGACCCACAGCCCCTCACATCTGTCCCTCCCACTGCAGGGTGACACAGACAGGACACACAGCCCCTCACACCTGTCCCTCCCACTGCAGGGTGACACAGACAGGACCCACAGCCCCTCACATCTGTCCCTCCCACTGCAGGGGGACACAGACAGGACCCACAGCCCCTCACATCTGTCCCTCCCACTGCAGGGGGACACAGGACACACAGCCCCTCACATCTGTCCCTCCCACTGCAGGGTGACACAGACAGGACACACAGCCCCTCACATCTGTCCCTCCCACTGCAGGGGGACACAGACAGGACCCACAGCCCCTCACATCTGTCCCTCCCACTGCAGGGGGTCACAGACAGGACACACAGCCCCTCACATCTGTCCCTCCCACTGCAGGGGGACACAGACAGGACCCACAGCCCCTCACATCTGTCCCTCCCACTGCAGGGTGACACAGACAGGACCCACAGCCCCTCACATCTGTCCCTCCCACTGCAGGGGGACACAGGACACACAGCCCCTCACATCTGTCCCTCCCACTGCAGGGGACCCAGACAGGACCCACAGCCCCTCACATCTGTCTCTCCCTCTGCAGGGGGACACAGACAGGACCCACAGCCCCTCACATCTGTCCCTCCCACTGCAGGGGGACACAGACAGGACCCACAGCCCCTCACATCTGTCCCTCCCACTGCAGGGGGACACAGACAGGACACACAGCCCCTCACATCTGTCCTTCCCACTGCAGGGGGACACAGGACCCACAGCCCTCACATCTGTCCCTCCCACTGCATGGGGACACAGGACCCACAGCTCCTCACATCTGTCCCTCCCACTGCAGGGGGACACAGGACCCACAGCCCCTCACATCTGTCCCTCCCACTGCAGGGGAACACAGACAGGACCCACAGCCCCTCACATCTGTCCCTCCCACTGCAGGGGGACACAGACAGGACCCACAGCCCCTCACACCTGTCCCTCCCACTGCAGGGTGACACAGACAGGACACACGGCCCCTCACATCTGTCCCTCCCACTGCAGGGGGACACAGACAGGACACACAGCCCCTCACATCTGTCACTCCCACTGCAGGGTGACACAGACAGGACCCACAGCTCCTCACATCTGTCCCTCCCACTGCAGGGAGCCACATACAGGACACACAGCCCCTCACATCTGTCCCTCCCACTGCAGGGGGACACAGACAGGACACACAGCCCCTCACATCTGTCCCTCCCACTGCAGGGGGACACAGACAGGACACACAGCCCCTCACATCTGTCCCTCCCACTGCAGGGGGACACAGACAGGACCCACAGCCCCTCACATCTGTCCCTCCCACTGCAGGGGGACACAGACAGGACCCACAGCCCCTCACATCTGTCCCTCCCACTGCAGGGTGACACAGACAGGACACACAGCCCCTCACATCTGTCCTTCCTACTGCAGGGTGACACAGACAGGACACACAGCCCCTCACACCTGTCCCTCCCACTGCAGGGTGACACAGACAGGACCCACAACCCCTCACATCTGTCCCTCCCACTGCAGGGGGACACAGACAGGACCCACAGCCCCTCACATCTGTCCCTCCCACTGCAGGGGGACACAGGACACACAGCCCCTCACATCTGTCCCTCCCACTGCAGGGTGACACAGACAGGACACACAGCCCCTCACATCTGTCCCTCCCACTGCAGGGGGACACAGACAGGACCCACAGCCCCTCACATCTGTCCCTCCCACTGCAGGGGGTCACAGACAGGACACACAGCCCCTCACATCTGTCCCTCCCACTGCAGGGGGACACAGACAGGACCCACAGCCCCTCACATCTGTCCCTCCCACTGCAGGGTGACACAGACAGGACCCACAGCCCCTCACATCTGTCCCTCCCACTGCAGGGGGACACAGGACACACAGCCCCTCACATCTGTCCCTCCCACTGCAGGGGGACCCAGACAGGACCCACAGCCCCTCACATCTGTCTCTCCCTCTGCAGGGGGACACAGACAGGACCCACAGCCCCTCACATCTGTCCCTCCCACTGCAGGGGGACACAGACAGGACCCACAGCCCCTCACATCTGTCCCTCCCACTGCAGGGGGACACAGACAGGACCCACAGCCCCTCACATCTGTCCCTCCCACTGCAGGGGGACACAGACTGGACACACAGCCCCTCACATCTGTCCTTCCCACTGCAGGGGGACACAGGACCCACAGCCCTCACATCTGTCCCTCCCACTGCATGGGGACACAGGACCCACAGCTCCTCACATCTGTCCTTCCCACTGCAGGGGGACACAGGACCCACAGCCCTCACATCTGTCCCTCCCACTGCATGGGGACACAGGACCCACAGCTCCTCACATCTGTCCCTCCCACTGCAGGGGAACACAGACAGGACCCACAGCCCCTCACATCTGTCCCTCCCACTGCAGGGTGACACAGGACACACAGCTCCTTACATCTGTCCCTCCCACTGCAGGGTGACACAGACAGGACACACAGCCCCTCACATCTGTCACTCCCACTGCAGGGTGACACAGACAGGACCCACAGCTCCTCACATCTGTCCCTCCCACTGCAGGGAGACACAGATAGGACACACAGCCCCTCACACCTGTCCCTCCCACTGCAGGGTGACACAGACAGGACACACAGCCCCTCACATCTGTCCCTCCCACTGCAGGGGGACACAGGACACACAGCCCCTCACATCTGTCCCTCCCACTGCAGGGTGACACAGACAGGACACACAGCCCCTCACATCTGTCCCTCCCACTGCAGGGTGACACAGACAGGACCCACAGCCCCTCACATCTGTCCCTCCCACTGCAGGGGGACACAGACAGGACACACAGCCCCTCACATCTGTCCCTCCCACTGCAGGGTGACACAGACAGGACACACAGCCCCTCACATCTGTCCCTCCCACTGCAGGGGGACACAGGACACACAGCCCCTCACATCTGTCCCTCCCACTGCAGGGTGACACAGACAGGACACACAGCCCCTCACATCTGTCCCTCCCACTGCAGGGTGACACAGACAGGACCCACAGCCCCTCACATCTGTCCCTCCCACTGCAGGGTGACACAGACAGGACCCACAGCCCCTCACATCTGTCCCTCCCACTGCAGGGGGACACAGGACACACAGCCCCTCACATCTGTCCCTCCCACTGCAGGGGACCCAGACAGGACCCACAGCCCCTCACATCTGTCTCTCCCTCTGCAGGGGGACACAGACAGGACCCACAGCCCCTCACATCTGTCCCTCCCACTGCAGGGGGACACAGACAGGACCCACAGCCCCTCACATCTGTCCCTCCCACTGCAGGGGGACACAGACAGGACACACAGCCCCTCACATCTGTCCTTCCCACTGCAGGGGGACACAGGACCCACAGCCCTCACATCTGTCCCTCCCACTGCATGGGGACACAGGACCCACAGCTCCTCACATCTGTCCCTCCCACTGCAGGGGGACACAGGACCCACAGCCCCTCACATCTGTCCCTCCCACTGCAGGGGAACACAGACAGGACCCACAGCCCCTCACATCTGTCCCTCCCACTGCAGGGGGACACAGACAGGACCCACAGCCCCTCACACCTGTCCCTCCCACTGCAGGGTGACACAGACAGGACCCACAGCTCCTCACATCTGTCCCTCCCACTGCAGGCAGCCACATACAGGACACACAGCCCCTCACATCTGTCCCTCCCACTGCAGGGGGACACAGACAGGACACACAGCCCCTCACATCTGTCCCTCCCACTGCAGGGGGACACAGACAGGACCCACAGCCCCTCACATCTGTCCCTCCCACTGCAGGGGGACACAGACAGGACCCACAGCCCCTCACATCTGTCCCTCCCACTGCAGGGTGACACAGACAGGACACACAGCCCCTCACATCTGTCCCTCCCACTGCAGGGGGACACAGACAGGACCCACAGCCCCTCACATCTGTCCCTCCCACTGCAGGGGGTCACAGACAGGACACACAGCCCCTCACATCTGTCCCTCCCACTGCAGGGGGACACAGACAGGACCCACAGCCCCTCACATCTGTCCCTCCCACTGCAGGGTGACACAGACAGGACCCACAGCCCCTCACATCTGTCCCTCCCACTGCAGGGGGACACAGGACACACAGCCCCTCACATCTGTCCCTCCCACTGCAGGGGGACCCAGACAGGACCCACAGCCCCTCACATCTGTCTCTCCCTCTGCAGGGGGACACAGACAGGACCCACAGCCCCTCACATCTGTCCCTCCCACTGCAGGGGGACACAGACAGGACCCACAGCCCCTCACATCTGTCCCTCCCACTGCAGGGGGACACAGACAGGACCCACAGCCCCTCACATCTGTCCCTCCCACTGCAGGGGGACACAGACTGGACACACAGCCCCTCACATCTGTCCTTCCCACTGCAGGGGGACACAGGACCCACAGCCCTCACATTTGTCCCTCCCACTGCATGGGGACACAGGACCCACAGCTCCTCACATCTGTCCCTCCCACTGCAGGGGGACACAGGACCCACAGCCCCTCACATCTGTCCCTCCCACTGCAGGGGAACACAGACAGGACCCACAGCCCCTCACATCTGTCCCTCCCACTGCAGGGTGACACAGGACACACAGCTCCTTACATCTGTCCCTCCCACTGCAGGGTGACACAGACAGGACACACAGCCCCTCACATCTGTCACTCCCACTGCAGGGTGACACAGACAGGACCCACAGCTCCTCACATCTGTCCCTCCCACTGCAGGGAGACACAGATAGGACACACAGCCCCTCACACCTGTCCCTCCCACTGCAGGGTGACACAGACAGGACACACAGCCCCTCACATCTGTCCCTCCCACTGCAGGGGGACACAGGACACACAGCCCCTCACATCTGTCCCTCCCACTGCAGGGTGACACAGACAGGACACACAGCCCCTCACATCTGTCCCTCCCACTGCAGGGTGACACAGACAGGACCCACAGCCCCTCACATCTGTCCCTCCCACTGCAGGGGGACACAGACAGGACACACAGCCCCTCACATCTGTCCCTCCCACTGCAGGGTGACACAGACAGGACACACAGCCCCTCACATCTGTCCCTCCCACTGCAGGGGGACACAGGACACACAGCCCCTCACATCTGTCCCTCCCACTGCAGGGTGACACAGACAGGACACACAGCCCCTCACATCTGTCCCTCCCACTGCAGGGTGACACAGACAGGACCCACAGCCCCTCACATCTGTCCCTCCCACTGCAGGGGGACACAGACAGGACACACAGCCCCTCACATCTGTCCCTCCCACTGCAGGGTGACACAGACAGGACACACAGCCCCTCACATCTGTCCCTCCCACTGCATGGTGACACAGACAGGACACACAGCCCCTCACATCTGTCCCTCCCACTGCAGGGTGACACAGACAGGACCCACAGCCCCTCACATCTGTCCCTCCCACTGCAGGGGGACACAGACAGGACACACAGCCCCTCACATCTGTCCCTCCCACTGCAGGGTGACACAGACAGGACACACAGCCCCTCACATCTGTCCCTCCCACTGCAGGGGGACATAGGACCCACAGCCCCTCACATCTGTCCCTCCCACTGCAGGGTGACACAGACAGGACCCACAGCCCCTCACATCTGTCCCTCCCACTGCAGGGTGACAGACAGGACACACAGCCCCTCACATCTGTCCCTCCCACTGCAGGGTGACACAGACAGGACACACAGCCTCTCTACTTTCTCCCTCTCCCACTCCGTTTCCCCCCCCCTCCCTCTCTGTTCCCCCTCACTCCGTTTCCCCCCCCCTCACTCCGTTTTCTCCCCCCCTCTCACTCCGTTTTCTCCCCCCCTCTCACTCCGTTTTCTCCCCCCCTCTCACTCCGTTTTCTCCCCCCTCCCTCCCTCACTCCGTTTTCTCCCCCCTCCTTCCCTCACTCCGTTTTCTCCCCCCTCCCTCACTCCGTTTTCTCCCCCCTCCCTCATTCACTCAGTTTTCTCCCCCCCTTACTCACTGTTTTCTCCCCCCTCACTCACTGTTTTCTCCTCCCCCCACTCACTCTGTTTTCTCCCCCCCACTCTCTCACTCACTCAGTTTTCTTCCCCCTCCTCACTCACTCTTCCCACCCCTCACTCCGTTTTCTTCCCCCCTCACTCCGTTTTCTCTCCCCCTCCGGCACATCTCCCCCACACATCTCACATCAGACACACACAGCACCGTAGCAAGCAAGGACATGCCCCCTCCCTTAGTAGTCCCGCCCCCCACCCCCCCCCGCTCTAACAGAATTGCGGGACATGCGAGGGAAACTTAGAATGCCCATAATTTGGGAGGTGAGTGACATTGGAAGCTCAAAATAGTTGCGTTCACCTACAAATCCGCAGCAGAATGTACAGTGAAAGTTTGTGGTGCCGTTTGTGAAATTTCGATGCTTCTGACATACAAACGAACGGAAAACAGGAATCCAACTTAGAATTATAGTGTGTGTGTGTGTGTGTGTGTGTTTAGTTCCTGTTCTGGGAGCCAGCGTATAGAAGTAATATAGGAGCGTATACCCATTACAGATATATGTTTGTGCTGTGTCAGTAAATGGAAATGCTTTATAATATAAGAATTGTATGATGCAGAATAACATATTCCTGCTTCTCCCTGAGAATGTTTGTCAGACAAGTGTTTCTCTCACCGCGTCTCTCATCTCATCTAATATATGTTATCACAATATTTCTCCGCGTGTGATACTGTAAAGAGATGCGTCAGTCCCCCGGTGTATAAAAAGGAGGGGGGAGAGACCCCCTAGTGAGACTGAAGTGAGACCCCCCCTAGTGAGACTGAAGTGAGACCCCCCCTAGTGAGACTGAAGTGAGAGACCCCCCTAGTGAGACTGAGGGGAGAGACCCCCCTAATGAGACTGAAGTGAGAGACCCCCTAGTGAGACTGAAGTGAGAGACCCCCTAGTGAGACTGAAGTGAGAGACCCCCTAGTGAGACTGAAGTGAGAGACCCCCTAGTGAGACTGAAGTGAGAGACCCCCTAGTGAGACTGAAGTGAGAGACCCCCTAGTGAGACTGAAGTGAGAGACCCCCTAGTGAGACTGAAGTGAGACCCCCCTAGTGAGACTGAAGTGAGACCCCCCTAGTGAGACTGAAGTGAGACCCCCCTAGTGAGACTGAAGTGAGACCCCCCTAGTGAGACTGAGGTGAGAGACCCCCCTAGTGAGACTGAAGTGAGAGACCCCCCTAGTGAGACTGAAGTGAGAGACCCCCCTAGTGAGACTGAGGTGAGAGACCCCCTAGTGAGACTGAGGTGAGAGACCCCCTAGTGAGACTGAGGTGAGAGACCCCCTAGTGAGACTGAGGTGAGAGACCCCCTAGTGAGACTGAGGTGAGAGACCCCCTAGTGAGACTGAGGTGAGAGACCCCCTAGTGAGACTGAGGTGAGAGACCCCCTAGTGAGACTGAGGTGAGAGACCCCCTAGTGAGACTGAGGTGAGAGACCCCCTAGTGAGACTGAGGTGAGAGACCCCCTAGTGAGACTGAGGTGAGAGACCCCCTAGTGAGACTGAGGTGAGAGACCCCCTAGTGAGACTGAGGTGAGAGACCCCCTAGTGAGACTGAGGTGAGAGACCCCCTAGTGAGACTGAGGTGAGAGACCCCCTAGTGAGACTGAGGTGAGAGACCCCCTAGTGAGACTGAGGTGAGAGACCCCCTAGTGAGACTGAGGTGAGAGACCCCCTAGTGAGACTGAGGTGAGAGACCCCCTAGTGAGACTGAGGTGAGAGACCCCCTAGTGAGACTGAGGTGAGAGACCCCCTAGTGAGACTGAGGTGAGAGACCCCCTAGTGAGACTGAGGTGAGAGACCCCCTAGTGAGACTGAGGTGAGAGACCCCCTAGTGAGACTGAAGTGAGAGACCCCCCCTAGTGAGACTGAAGTGAGAGACCCCCTAGTGAGACTGAAGTGAGAGACCCCCCTAGTGAGACTGAAGTGAGACCCCCCTAGTGAGACTGAAGTGAGAGACCCCTTAGTGAGACTGAAGTGAGACCCCCTAGTGAGACTGAAGTGAGACCCCCCCTAGTGAGACTGAAGTGAGAGACCCCCCCTAGTGAGACTGAAGTGAGAGACCCCCCTAGTGAGACTGAGGTGAGAGACTCCCTAGTGAGACTGAAGTGAGAGACCCCCCTAGTGAGACTGAAGTGAGAGACCCCCCTAGTGAGACTGAAGTGAGACCCCCCTAGTGAGACTGAAGTGAGACCCCCCTAGTGAGACTGAAGTGAGACCCCCCTAGTGAGACTGAAGTGAGACCCCCCTAGTGAGACTGAAGTGAGAGACCCCCCTAGTGAGACTGAAGTGAGAGACCCCCTAGTGAGACTGAGGTGAGAGACCCCCTAGTGAGACGGAGGGGAGAGACCCCCTAGTGAGACTGTAGTGAGAAACCCCCTAGTGAGACTGAGGTGAGACCCCCCCTAGTGAGACTGAAGTGAGCCCCCCTAGTGAGACTGAAGTGAGCCCCCCTAGTGAAACTGAATTGAGCCCCCCCTAGTGAGACTGAGGTGAGACCCCCCTAGTGAGACTGAAGTGAGACCCCCCTAGTGAGAATGAAGTGAGACCCCCCTAGTGAGACTGAGGTGAGAGACCCCCCTAGTGAGACTGAAGTGAGAGACCCCCTAGTGAGACTGAGGTGAGACCCCCCTAGTGAGACTGAGGTGAGAGACCCCCTAGTGAGACTGAGGTGAGAGACCCCCTAGTGAGAACTGAGGTGAGACACCCTAGTGAGACTGAAGTGAGAGACCCCCCTAGTGAGACTGAAGTGAGAGACCCCCTAGTGAGACTGAAGTGAGACCCCCTAGTGAGACTGAAGTGAGAGACCCCCTAGTGAGACTGAAGTGAGAGACCCCCCTAGTGAGACTGAAGTGAGAGACCCCCCTAGTGAGACTGAAGTGAGAGACCCCCCTAGTGAGACTGAAGTGAGAGACCCCCCTAGTGAGATTGAAGTGAGAGACCCCCCTAGTGAGACTGAAGTGAGAGACCCCCCTAGTGAGACTGAAGTGAGAGACCCCCCTAGTGAGACTGAAGTGAGAGACCCCCCTAGTGAGACTGAAGTGAGGGACCCCCTAGTGAGACTGAAGTGAGAGACCCCCCTAGTGAGACTGAAGTGAGAGACCCCCTAGTGAGACTGAAGTGAGGTATAAGAGCTGTAGAAGTTATTGCTGTAACTGGGAGAAGCTGCAGTGTCCGCTCCTGTGCTGGTGTCAGGCCTGAGATCCTGTGTCGCAGGGAAGAGAGAACAGGGGAAATCTCTGTAAGGAGATCCCTGCACCTAGGACTATAGGGTACCCCAGGTGTGAGTATGTATGTGTGTGTCTGTGTATGTCAGTTGTGGATACCTTTTTTCCCAATAAATGAATGTTATAAGCTCTTGTGTCTCTGCCTGGCGAGTTGGTCCCTGGTATTAGTCCTGGTCTCCTGTGGCACAGGGTATGCGCTAAAGTAAGTGACACGCTGGTTTTATCAGCACAATGACAGGGGGCGATTAGAATCAGGTGGTTAAATAACGAGGTAGATGTTCAGGGGGGAGTTTGGGAGGCCCCCACCCTATATAAAGATCAGACGCTTTGTGAGTTTGGGCTTCATCATACAGGTGTGTGGGAACACGTCCTGCCACGATCACAAGCAATCGCTGAGCTGGATCTGGTTCCTGCCGCGTCACTAGTTGCCGGGCAGAGATAGCAGCGCTGTTCTCACGCGCTATCGCCACACTCACTGCTCCTTGACCAATCCAATGTAGTATGAGGGAGGCGGCTCTTAGGGAGTGATCACTCACAGCTTTAACATGCGTAACAGCGACTGCAATCCCTGTGCAACCTGCAGCTAACAGGAGCCTGCACCCCCATACAGGTACAGCTGAACCCCTCCATATAATAAGCACCTCACTCACCGGAGGAGATCCCCTAACCCCCGCGGTGCCCTGAGGCACTAACTAGCGTGATCCTGCAGCAATAAATCCCGGCTACGTTACTTTTAGTGCCCGGTGTGACACAAACTAGTGTAACACAGTGTAACCAGACAGTGACAGGCCTGTGTGTGTAACCCGGCTCCTGACACACTGTGCCTGATTAGCGCTTCCCCGCTCCCACCTACCCAACGTGCAGACACATATTAGCAGCAGCGTGCCACAGGGGATCAGCACGCCAGGGGTTAATCTGGATTGCGCTAGCAGCCCATACCTGCATCATGTGACACTTACAGCTAAATGGTCAGACGGGCGCTGCGCCGGATTTTATTCTTATTTTGCACTGTTTTTGCCACATACATTTTTTAAATTTCCTTATTAAAAGTGAAGTTATAATTAACTCACAAATAACCTCGGTTATCGGGAGTTTTTGTGCCATCGGCGGGGATTTCTCTCTCTAAAGTGTGTGTTACACTGGTAATGAGCATGCTGCACTGTATAATGATGCTGAGTATTTAAACCCTGATGAAGTTAGCACGAGCCCTGGGTGAGTTGGTGCCCTCCCTCCCTGCCAGGTATTGGCCAGAGTTATTCCTGCAGGAGCCTTCGTACTGGATCTATACGTTGGGGACACTGACGCCACGAGGCCTCAATGCGCACATCCACCCTGGGGCTGTCAGTTAAACATTACTTTGTGACTTAGAGTTTTCACATTCTTAGAGTTTTTTGGGATATATTTAAGTAATAATCCCCTCAGAACAGGGCATTACTGGCTAATAATGCCCTGGCTGGAAGAGTTGAAGGCCCGAGGCGAAGCCGAGGTAACCCAGCCAGGGCATTATTGGCCAGTAATGCCCTGTTCTGAGGGGATTATTACTATTATAGGCTTATTTCATAAATAATAGACACTTTTCTATAGTTAAATAGATTTTTTTATTAAAATAAAATGGTAAATACATGAAACCACCTCTATATACTCTTACACTGCAGCTATCTATATCCACACACTGCCGCCTCCTCTGTGTACACACACACACACACACACACACACCACACAGCACCTCTATATACTTTTACACTGCAGATATCTATATCCACACACTGCCGCCTCCTCTGTGTACACACATACACACCACACACAACACAGCACCTCTATATACGCTTACACTGCAGATATCTATATCCACACTGCCGCCCCCTCTGTGTACACACACACACACACACACACACAACACAGCACCTCTATATACGCTTACACTGCAGATATCTATATACACACACTGCCGCCCTCTCTGTGTACACACACACACACCACACACAACACAGCACCTCTATATACGCTTACACTGCAGATATCTATATACACACACTGCCGCCCTCTCTGTGTACACACACACACACACAACACAGCACCTCTATATACGCTTACACTGCAGATATCTATATCCACACACTGCCGCCCCCTCTGTGTACTCACACACACACACACACACACACCACACAGCACCTCTATATACGCTTACACTGCAGATATCTATATCCACACACTGCCGCCCCCTCTGTGTACTCACACACACACACCACACAGCACCTCTATATACGCTTACACTGCAGATATCTATATCCACACACTGCCGCCCCCTCTGTGTACACACACAAACGCACACCACACACACAGCACCTCTATATACGCTTACACTGCAGATATCTATATCCACACACTGCTGCCCCCTCTGTGTACACACACGCACACACACACACAACACGGCACCTCCTCTACACTCACAACACAGCACCTCTACACACACAACACAGCAGCTCTACACACACAAATTCAACTGCTACACACACATGCTACACCCATAAACACTGCTGCTGACACACACACACACACACACACACACACACACACACACACACACTGCTGCTACACATACAACAGCAGAACACACACACACACACACTGCAGCCACAATCAAAAATGCAGCCACTTACTAAACTTTGCACTCTCCCCCCCACCTCTACACACAAAACAGGACCTCTACACACACAGCACAGCACCTCTACACACACAACACAGCACCTCTACACACACAACACAGCACCTCTACACACACAACACAGCACCTCTACACACACAACACAGCACCTCTACACACACAACACAGCACCTCTACACACACAACACAGCACCTCTACACCCAACACAGCACCTCTACACACCCAACACAGCACCTCCACACCCAACACAGCACCTCTACACACCCAACACAGCACCTCTACACACACAACACAGCACCTCTACACCCACAACACAGCACCTCTACACCAAACACAGCACCTCTATACACAGCACCTCTACACACACACAGCACCTCTATACACAGCACCTCTACACACACACACAACACAGCACCTCTACACACACACACAACACAGCACCTCTATACACAGCACCTCTACACACACACACACACACAACACAGCACCTCTATACACAGCACCTCTACACACACACAACACAGCACCTCTATACACAGCACCTCTACACACACAACACTGCACCTCAACACACAACACGGCACCTCTGCACACACACACACACACACACACAGCTGCTACACAAACATGCTACTCCCATAAACACTGCTACTGAATCACACACACAGGAGCTCTATACACACACACACACACACACACACACACACACAGCTCCCCTACACAGATATACAACACAACAGCACAGACACACTGCTACTGACACACACACACACACACACACACACACACCAAATGCAGCCACAAACAAACTGCAGACAGCCACTTACTTATCTGCTTTGTTCCTGAGGAAGTGAGAGTTGCCCACGAAACGCGTTGTTCCCTGCCGGTGTACTTTTTTCCTGCTTTGGACACTCACAGCACCCGTCATCCGGAGAGCCCTCCATACGCGGTCCTGACGTCGGACGCGCCCTCAGGAGGATTCCGCGACTGGAAGTATCGTTACGGGGACTGGTGCCATTTTAGATGCAAGTCTGTGTTATTTGCATTTGAATAAACCCTTGTTCGCCCCTCGCCCGCGGTTGTGAGTTTTATTTCCCCCGCGGCTGTGAGAGAGACGTCGAGCGTCCCTGCGTGATGTGACGTTGGCGGTTTAAGGAAGAAGACTGCCCAGCACAGACCAGCAAGAACCCACAGATGTGAATCTCCTCACACACGGCCGTGTGAGTGATAGCTTCTTATTTCCCTTACACCGCCATACCCCCAGTTACGGGGTTTTCAGCCACCATTGTATTCTGAGAACATTCGGTTCCAATTCTCTCTCCCCCATTTCTGCTGAAGCACCTGCGCTGACCTTCACCCCCCTAACCCTATGCACTGCAGGAGGGTCCAGGGATGATCCTCTGCGTTCGGGTTAGCTGCAGTGCAACCTAAGGGCCAGTATATTTCCAGGATTTTATGTGGGATTTGTCAGCCCTATTGAAGTTCCTAGCTTTGGCTTTTATCTATATCTGCATTCAACAGAATATATCGCCAAGGGAGCGCCCCAGTTACCTAGTTCTATCCCTCCCCAGTGTGCCATGGTCATGTGACAGGATGGACATGGCACCAGCCAATAACCAAGGCTGCGGAAGAGGCGGGACTTGGGAGAGAGGAGCCTTTAAGAGGGGTTGGCAGGGCCCATGTGGGGGAGACCTGCACCAGCCGGAGACCCGGGGCCAGTCTATGTGGCTGTGAGAGAGAGCGGGCGGTGACTGGTGGGAGAGCAGAACATCATTGCATGGTGCTTGTATGAGGCCATCTTTACTGTATCACCCCATGTGGCACTAGGAGGGGAACGGGGGAAGGGAGAGAGGGGGAGAGTTATTCCTATAGCTTATAAAGTGCGCAGCAGGATTAACCCTGTGTCTGCCAGGAAGAACTGTAATCACATGCTTAGGTTTATAACATACACCTGACTGAAAAGGTTACTTGACCCCTGAGGTGCTACACCTCGTTACATGTACCCAGAAACCTCATGTTAGCCCAGATAGGCGAGAGGCTGCTAATTCTTATAAATAATCCTATTGTACATAGTGTATACTGCAGCCAGGAACTTATAGGGTTAATAGTCTGGGTAACAAACTCCCGCCCCTGTGTGCTGAGAAGGGGAACGCCCCACTGGTTATATGAGAGAGAGGAGAATGTAAGTTTCGTTTCCTCAGAACCAGTCCCCAGCTTGGCTAGGAGACCCCGGCACCGCAATGCCCCGGGGAAACCTCACCAGCGCGTCACTGGGCCAGTACCAAGACTATCTATGAGCCTGAAAAGAGGGAGAGAGACAGAGCCCTGATCTGCAGCAGCCCCTTTTAGAGACAACTCTTTTCCTATGTTTTAACATGGACAGAGCCTTTCGGCCACTCAGAGTGTATTCAAATATAGTTTTAATATGTTTAAACATTCGGAACCGATGCCCACACAGGCAGCCCGTGCAAACCCATAGGCGCCGGCATGTCTGCTGGACATCGGAGTTCAGAGCAGCCAGAGGAAGCCCAGAGGTGGGGACAGCATTTGGTCAGCGGGGAAAGGAGGAGTACCAGGTCCGGAGATCAATGGCCGTCCTCCGGGATGCCACTTGTTCTGCCAGACCTGGTGGATCCTGCCCCAGCGGGGGGCATTGGGATGGCTGGGGGGGTATGTGGCAGCTTGCGTATGCCCCTTAGCTGTTTCACATTTCCCGCTGACCTGGCTTTTCTAGCCGGCTCGGCTCCGATTGGCTGCTCGGGAAAGTTCCCACGCGCTGATTGGCTGTCCGCTCAGCTTCTATTTTATGAATGAAGCAGAGAATACAATAAGAAGCCGCGAGCCAATCAGATTGTGCGTTCCCCTTGAGTCTGCGCTGAAAGAGCGCGGGCGGCTTTTCAAAGTTGCTTTGTTTGTAATAGCAAAGCAACCGGCTTCTATTTCACGCCTGAAAATCCTGCCCGCCGGAGACTAAGTCCCGACTTCTGCGCCCAAGTTCCCAGAATCGCACGCAGCGGCCGCGCTGGGATTTTGCGCCGATTTGAGTTCCAGGAGATTGGGAGTAACTCGCGGTCAGGAGGGACCAAGTTCTCAGGAGGGAACGTAGCGGGGGCGTGTGGGACTTTCTGCCGATTTGGGTCCCAGGAGATTCCGGGCTAAGTCCCGGTCAGGGTAAAACTCTCCCATAGAGATCCCTGCACCTAGGAGAGTCTAGTTTTCTACCCCAGCCCCAAAGTAAGTGTGTCTTTGTGTCTGTATTTTGTGTATCATTGTGTGTAAGCGAATTTATGCCGAATAAATGACACTTTATTTCTCTTCCGTGTTTTGCACAATGAATGATCCCGGTAACAAGGTGTAAATAACCCGCTCTCCCGTGACAGTTACGTAGAAATATTCTCGCTGTTGCCAGGTTATAAGGACGCTGAGGAGAGGTCGGAGAGGTCACAGGACAAAGATAAGGAAGGGGACAGGGACACTATCCCAAAAACATTCTGGAATTGGCTAGAGGCGTGTGCCATTTTGGCCACGATAATCATGGAGAAAGCGCCACGGAAGTGCCCGCCACTAATTCGCTATATGGGTCCCATTCGGGGGGGCTCACCAGATCTGTGGGGGGGGGATTGTGGGTGCATTACGGTGAGGCTTTTCGGTAACACGCATCAGTAAACAAGAAGATCGGGTGAGATTACAAGGATATGGTTCTGCGGCTGACCCATAACGAGGCCTCGGAGGGCGGGTCCATTTGGGTCAGCGCCGGCGGTTTGCAAAGCTCAGGGCCTTCGGAGGGAGGTATGGGGGGGGGGGGGTGCTGGCTTTATAATGACAGCGCATGCAGGTTCAGCACGACTGACAATACCCCCACACACACCCCGAATAAATATAAAAAAATACCCACACCCCCCGAATAAATATAAAAAAAATACCCCCAAATACCCGCACAATATGCTGATATTGTTACGCCCGTAATTAACCCTTTATTTTCCTGTATAAATAGCATTGCTTTTCCGCAGTAAAGTTGAGATGAAGAATCAGAATCTCACACTCTGTGTCTCTTTCTCCATTTCCCGAGCGCTCGTACGTCATCCGATTCCAGCAGCCCAGGGCGTGGTTAGGTCTCCCCGGCCCATTGTAATTAGTACGAACCTAACACCCCCCCCCACTCACTCTGTTTTCTCCACCCCCCCTCACTCACTCTGTTTTCTCCACCCCCCTCACTCACTCTGTTTTCTCCCCCCCTCACTCACTCTGTTTTCTCCACCCCCCTCACTCACTCTGTCTTCTCCCCCCCCTCACTCACTCTGTTTTCTCCCCTCCACTCCGTTATCTCCCCCCTCACTCACTCTACTTTCTCTTCCCCTCACGCACTCTGTTTTCTCCCTCACTCACTCTGTTTTCTCCCCCTTCACTCACTCCGTTTTCTCCCCCCCCTCACTCACTCCGTTTTCTCCCCCCTCACTCACTCCGTTTTCCCCCCCTCACTCACTTTTTCTCCCCCCCTCACTCACTCAGTTTTCTCCCCCCCCTCACTCACTGTTTTCTCCCCCCTCACTCACTGTTTTCTCCTCCCCCACACTCACTCTGTTTTCTCCTCCCCCACTCACTCTGTTTTCTCCCCCCCCACTCACTCTGTTTTCTCCCCACCCACTCACTTTGTTTTCTCCCCCCCCCCACTCTCTCACTCACTCAGTTTTCTCCCCCCTCCTCACTCACTCTTCCCACCCCTCACTCCGTTTTCTTCCCCCCTCACTCCGTTTTCTCTCCCCCTCCGGCACATCTCCCCCACACATCTCACATCAGACACACACAGCACCGAAGAAAGCAAGGACACGCCCCATCCCTTAGTAGCCCCGCCCCCCGCCCCCCGCTCTAACAGAATTGCGGGACATGCGAGGGAAACTTAGAATGTCCATAATTTGGGAGGTGAGTGACATTGGAAGCTCAAAATAGTTGCGTTCACCTACAAATCCGCAGCAGAATGTACAGTGAAAGTTTTGTGGTGCAGTTTGTGAAATTTCGATGCTTCTGACATACAAACGAACGGAAAACAGGAATCCAACTTAGAATTATAGTGTGTGTGTGTGTGTGTGTGTGTGTGTGTGTGTGTGTGTGTGTGTGTGTGTGTGTGTGTGTGTGTGTGTGTGTGTGTGTGTGTGTGTGTGTGTGTGTGTGTGTGTGTGTGTGTGTGTGTGTGTGTGTGTGTGTGTGTGTGTGTGTTTAGTTCCTGTTCTGGGAGCGAGCGTATAGAAGTAATATAGGAGCGTATACCCATTACATATATATATGTCTGTGCTGTGTCAGTAAATGGAAATGCTTTATAATATAAGAATTGTATGATGCAGAATAACATATTCCTGCTTCTCCCTGAGAATGTTTGTCAGACAAGTGTTTCTCTCACCGCGTCTCTCATCTCATTTAATAAATGTTATCACAATATTTCTCCGCGTGTGATACTGTAAAGAGATGCGTCAGTCCCCCGGTGTATAAAAAGGAGGGGTGAGAGACCCCATATTGAGACTGAAGTGAGAGACCCCCTAGTGAGACTGATGTGAGAGACCCCCCTAGTGAGACTGAAGTCAGAGACCCCCCTAGTGAGACTGATGTGAGAGACCCCCCTAGTGAGATTGAAGTGAGAGACCCCCCTAGTGAGACTGATGTGAGAGACCCCCCTAGTGAGATTGAAGTGAGAGACTCCCATGTTAGACTGAAGTGAGAAACCCCCCTAGTGAGACTGAAGTGAGAAACCCCCCTAGTGAGACTGAAGTGAGAAACCCCCCTAGTGAGACTGAAGTGAGAAACCCCCATGTGAGACTGAAGTGAGAAACCCCCATGTGAGACTGAAGTGAGAGACCCCCTAGTGAGACTGAAGTGAGAGACCCCTTAGTGAGACTGAAGTGAGAGACCCCCCTTGTGAGACTGAAGTGAGAGACCCCCCTTGTGAGACTGAAGTGAGAGACCCCCTAGTGAGACTGAAGTGAGAGACCCCCATGTGAGACTGAAGTGAGAGACCCCCATGTGAGACTGAAGTGAGAGACCCCCATGTGAGACTGAAGAGAGAGACCCCCTAGTGAGACTGAAGTGAGAGACCCCTTAGTGAGACTGAAGTGAGAGACCCCCCTTGTGAGACTGAAGTGAGAGACCCCCCTTGTGAGACTGAAGTGAGAGACACCCTAGTGAGACTGAAGTGAGAGACACCCTAGTGAGACTGAACTGAGAGATCCCCTAGTGAGACTGAAGTGGGAGACCCCCCTAGTGAGAGACCCCCTAGTGAGACAGAAGTGAGAGACCCCTAGTGAGACTGAAGTGAGAGACCCCCTAGTGAGACTGAAGTGAGAGACCCCCTAGTGAGACTGAAGTGAGAGACACCCCTAGTGAGAGACCCCCTAGTGAGACTGAAGTGAGAGACCCCCTAGTGGGACTGAAGTGAGAGACCCCCTAGTGAGAGAACCCCTATTGAGACTGAAGTGAGAGACCCCCTAGTGAGACTGAAGTTAGAGACCCCCTAGTGAGACTGAAGTGATAGACCCCCTGGTGAGACTGAAGTGAGTGAACCCCTAGTGAGACTGAAGTGAGAGACCCCCTTAGTGAGACTGAAGTGAGAGACCCCCTAGTGAGATTGAAGTGAGAGCCCCCCTAGTGAGACTGAAGTGAGAGACTCCCCTAGTGAGACTGAAGTGAGAGACCCCCTAGTGAGACTGAAGTGAGGTATAAGAGCTGTAGAAGTTATTGCTGTAACTGGGAGAAGCTGCAGTGTCCGCTCCTGTGCTGGTGTCAGGCCTGGGATCCTGTGTCGCAGGGAAGAGAGAACAGGGGAAATCTCTGTAATGAGATCCCTGCACCTAGGACTATAGGGTACCCCAGATGTGAGTATGTGTGTGTCTGTGTATGTCAGTTGTGGATAACTTTTTCCCAATAAATGAATGTTATAAGCTCTTGTGTCTCTGCCTGGCGAGTTGGTCCCTGGTATTAGTCCTGGTCTCCCGTGGCACAGGGTATGCGCTAAAGTAAGTGACACGCTGGTTTTATCAGCACAATGACAGGGGGCGATTAGAATCAGGTGGTTAAATAACGAGGTAGATGTTCAGGGGGGAGTTTGGGAGGCCCCCACCCTATATAAAGATCAGACGCTTTGTGAGTTTGGGCTTCACCATACAGGTGTGTGGGAACACGTCCTGCCACCATCACAAGCAATCGCTGAGCTGGATCTGGTTCCTGCCGCGTCACTAGTTGCCGGGCAGAGATAGCAGCGCTGTTCTCACGCGCTATCGCCACACTCACTGCTCCCTGACCAATCCAATGTAGTATGAGGGAGGCGGCTCTTAGGGAGTGATCACTCACAGCTTTAACATGCGTAACAGCGACTGCAATCCCTGTGCAACCTGCAGCTAACAGGAGCCTGCACCTCCATACAGGTACAGCTGAACCCCTCCATATAATAAGCACCTCACTCACCGGAGGAGATCCCCTAACCCCCGCGGTGCCCTGAGGCACTAACTAGCATGATCCTGCAGCAATAAATCCCGGCTACGTTACTTTTAGTGCCCGGTGTGACACAAACTAGTGTAACACAGTGTAACCAGACAGTGACAGGCCTGTGTGTGTAACCCGGCTCCTGACACACTGTGCCTGATTAGCGCTTCCCCGCTCCCACCTACCCAACGTGCAGACACATATTAGCAGCAGTGTGCCACAGGGGATCAGCACGCCAGGGGTTAATCTGGACTGCGCTAGCAGCCCATACCTGCATCTTGTGACACTTGCAGCTAAATGGTCAGACGGGCGCTGCGCAGGATTTTATTCTTATTTTGCACTGTTTTTGCCGTATACACATTTGTTAAATTTCCTTATTAAAAGTGAAGTGATAATTAAGTCACAAATAACCTCGGTTATCGGGAGTTTTTGTGCCATCGGCGGGGATTTCTCTCTCTAAAGTTTGATGTCTATTACACTGGTAATGAGCATGCTGCACTGTATAATGATGCTGAGTATTTAAACCCTGATGAAGTTAGCACGAGCCCTGGGTGAGTTGGTGCCCCTCCCTCCCTGCCAGGTATTGGCCAGAGTTATTCCTGCAGGAGTCTTTGTACTGGATCTATACGTTGGGGACACTGACGCCACGAGGCCTCAATGCGCACATCCACCCTGGGGCTTTCAGTTAAACATTACTTTGTGACTTAGAGTTTTCACATTCTTAGAGTTTTTTGGGATATATTTTTTAATATATATTTTGTCAGAATTATTAAATCTGTTATGGACTTATGTCTGTCTATTAGGCCTCCTCAGTCGTATTGGTGCAGCCACTTTCGTCATGCGTTCTGTTCTGTGTCTTTTAGATCTGTATCAGGATTTGCGCCGTATTATGTATTTAGTTTTATTTTATTAGGATACCCCCGTTTTATGTTTAGAGAAGTGATCAAGAGATGATCAAAAAAGATGCCCATTTATTGCACACTGCATAATTAACATGGTTTTCGGAACACAACAATATGCGTCAACCACTATGCATATCAAATGCAAACACCAGGGAGGGTAATAACAAAATATAATAACATTTTATTTAAACTCTTCTATGCTATAATAAAAATATTTTAAAAAAAACCGTAGTATGCCTATTATTTGCACGGTATGTATCCAATCACATATACAAGACCTCAGAAATGTAGTTAAATATCACCTGTGTTTTAACCTAATTTGTCTTTGGTATCAGGGTACAACTGTATACAAAAAAACAGAGTGAATTGTATACTGGAACTGAAGGTCAAGGAGAAATACCCGCAACTAAGCTATATATAGGAAGATGAGTATGGTCAGGTCGTGCCTTCGCTACTTGGTATAATGTTATAGTTGTAGCAGTTCAGGGTATATATAACATATGATGAATTTTCTCAAGTAACTGATCATACATATTTAGCCTAACTAGTAACACTGTTTCTATTTGTTATGTCAAAATAGCTGCTACAGTATAAGCAGTTGCTAGTATATAGCTCAATCAGACAAGTAGTTATAATATGTGCATAAGGGATTAACTCTCTGGCGTAGGGGATTAACTCTCTCTTCTGCAGGGTATATCCACACACGCTTACTGTTTGCCAAAAAATGAAGAGTGTACAATAACACAATACCACTTTAGCAGCAGTTCAGAGTGTGTACTGACCACAAATACATATAAAGGTAATAGTTCACACACATTAAACCTAAAAGTAATAGCCGCTATTAGGGCTATTTTGGCATAAACATAGCCATCGTACATATGCAATCATATACTGTTCCAATCCGCAAGTACTGTATATATCGGCTGCACAAGGGGTTAATTCCCTCTTAGTTCTCTGAGCGTGACCGAGGTCGGCCGTGCATCTATGTAAGGGTGGGTCAATACAGCCGTGTTTCTGTTCCCATGTTTCTAGTTTCCGCTCGGCATACTGTGCTCTGTGTCACGCTCCGACCTGGCTGACGTCATCAGTGGGAGCGTCGCCAGCTTGCCCGACAGCTGTTTCGCGCCGCAAACCGGCGCGTCTTCAAGGGGGAGGAGTGTCCCTGCACTCTCAGTGTCGGAACTTAAATACCTCCCCTGGCGGCGGCGGGACTAGGCTATGGCTAATGAGTATTCATATCCCAATTCTGCCTGTCCCGGTTTGGTCACGGTCTGACCATGTAACTTTTAGCATTCAATGTATTGTTTGCTATATAGTTTAATGAATAATACATGTCCTCAGGTAGGTGTCAACTCTCTTGTTTAAATATAGCAGAGGTCAGTGTGAGATGTTTGTAAATAGCATGTAACAGATCTCATTGTCTGTATGGTAGAATATTTACACATGGGTGGCAAAAATGTACGTGGGTAAGCAAAAATGTGTTAGCTTGATCATGTTGGTGTGTAGGAATGAATCTCAATAATTGGATCGCCCCAATGGTCAATACGATCCTGCTAGGGATTAATATATTTTAAGTATTATTAAATCTGTTATGGACTTATGTCTGTCATTATTAGGCCTCCTCTGTCGTATTGGTGCAGCCACTTACGCCATGCGTTCTGTTCTGTGTCTTTTAGATCTGTATCAGGATTTGCGCCGTATTACGTATTAGTTTTATTTTATTAGGATACCCCCGTTTTATCTCTGATTTTGTGTTATAATCAGGATACTTCTAGTACAGCGTTTCCCAAATGGGGTTCCGCGGAACCCTGGGGTTCCGTGCAACAATCCCAGGGGTTCCGCCGACGGACGTGCCGCCCCGCACTCACTGTGCCGGATTTCCCCCTCATAAAAGCAGCCTGTCTGTAGCTGCAATTTCTCAATCAACCATTAGGTGGCGCTGGGCTGCACAGCTCATGCAGAACCTCCTCTGCCTTGCTGCATGCAGCATGATAAGGTGAGTGTGTGAGTGTGTGAGTGTGACATGGAGAGATGGGAGGGGGGTGAAAGACATGGAGAGATGGGAGGGGGGTGAAAAACATGGAGAGATGGGAGGGGGGTGAAAAACATGGAGAGATGGGAGGGAGGGTGAATGAGACATGGGGAGGCGGGAGGGAGGGTGAATGAGACATGGAGAGGTGGGAGGGAGGGTGAATGAGACATGGGGAGGTGGGAGGGAGGGTGAATGAGACATGGGGAGGTGGGAGGGAGGGTGAATGAGACATGGGGAGGTGGGAGGGAGGGTGAATGAGACATGGGGAGGTGGGAGGGAGGGTGAATAAGACATGGAGAGGTGGGAGGGAGGGTGAATGAGACATGGAGAGGTGGGAGGGAGGGTGAATGAGACATGGGGAGGTGGGAGGGAGGGTGAATGAGACATGGAGAGGTAGGAGGGAGGGTGAATGAGACATGGAGAGGTGGGAGGGAGGGTGAATGAGACTTTGGAGAGGGTGAAAGTGTGACATGGGGATGTGAGACATATTGGGGGGAGGGGGGACACACTGGGGGAAGGTGAGAGAGACACACTGGCTGGAGGGAGAGAGAGACAATGGGGAGGGAGAGTGAGAAAGACACTGGGGAGGGAGAGTGAGAGAGACACTTGGGGGGAGCAAGTGACAAACTGACTGGAGGGAGAGAGAGACGCTGAGGTGAGGGAGAGACACACTGGCTGGAGGGAGAGACACTGGGGGGAGGGAGAAAGACAATGGGGGAGGGAGCGGTGGAGGTCTTTCAAACATGTATTGGGTCTGTTCAACCTGCCCGAACAGACACAGACTCCAGATACAGGGGGAAAGTGATCCGCAGTCACCAAGGTGAAAGTGGAGGTGGGAAAAGAGTTCTAGCCAGTGGGCAGAGTTTATAAGGCGAGAAATGGGAGGATAGGTGGGTAGGGAACTTATTAAAAAGTACGTTATACCAGACATTGGGATAACATTAGGGGGAAAAAAGAGGGAAGCCAAAATAAATCAGCAGAGAGAAAAGCTCCATGAACTCTCCATACTACATAACAGGACGGGTAGAGAGGAGACACTGAAGGAGTTGAAAGATGTAAGAATAGAACTTAATCTACTCCTTACCTCCCAGGCCGAAAAGACACCGAGTTGGACAAAGAGGACATTTTTTGAAAAGACAAACAAGCCGGATACCATGCTGGCAAATAAAATCCGCAACAGACAGTCAAAGTATACAATTCACGCAATCGGGAACAGGGAAGGAAAGTTAACCTCAAATCCCAAACACATAGTTGAGGAGTTTAGAACATATTATGAAGGGCTGTATGATGGGAAGAAGGTGAAACACAGCGCTAACACGAGCAGGGCGCTAGAGAATTTTCTAGCAGACTCGGATTTGAGAAGGTTGACGGGGTTGGAGCGGGAGTTCCTAGAGAAGGAGTTTACAGCGGAAGAACTACAAGAGGTAGTTACTAATCTGAAACCCGCAAAAGCTCCGGGCCCAGACGGATTCTCACATTTATATTACAAAAAATATATTGGGATCCTGACCCCTTATTTGTTAAAGATGTACAATAATATCCTGGAGGGGGGGGGTCTTTCTCGGACCAGATGCTGCAGGCGTCCATCTCGGTGATTCATAAGCAGGGTAAGGACCCCACAAATTGCCCAAGCTATAGGCCGATCTCACTGATTAATTCGGATGTAAAAATTTACTCTAAATTGCTGGCCAATAGATTGAGTGCTATTCTACCCAGGCTGATTCACTCGTATCAAGTTGGTTTCATCAAAGGTAGAGAAGCGGCCGATAATACTAGAAGGGTTATTGATATTATAGATTACATAAATACCAACAAGATCCCGGAATTATTTTAAGCTTAGATGTAGAAAAAGCCTTCGATAGGATAGACTGGCCGTACCTTGATGCCACGCTTGTTGCGTATGGATTTGGGGACAGAGTCTTGAGGGCAATCAAAGCACTATATACGAACCCTATGGCATGGGTAGTTCATCAGGGATTCCCGTCAGGATTTCTTAAAATCAAGAGTGGCCCTTGTTGTTCGCCTTATGCATGGAGCCACTAGCAGTATGGATCACTAGCAGTATGGATTAGAGGTAACATGGACATTACAGGGATCCAAATTCATTCCCAGGAACATAAGACAGCATTGTATGTGGATGATGTCATCCTGACGCTATCCAGGCCCCTGGTCTCTCAAACCAACCTCTTTGACCTGCTGGAAAAATTTAACAGGATATCAGGTTTCAAAATAAATCAGGCGAAATCTGAAGCCATGAGTCTAAATCTCCCAAAAGATACAGAAAAACTAATAGAGGTTAATTTTACCTAAAGCAATTAAGTACCTAGGGGTCAATTTGACCAAGGAAGTAAAATTGCTATATAAGGCAAATTATCCTAAACTCTTGCAATCCCTGGGAAAGGAGTTAAAAGAATGGGCATCATATGGCACCTCATGGATTGGAAGAATTTATAGCGTTAAAATGAACCTTCTTCCCAGACTATTGTACCTCTTTCAGACACTTCCCGTACCCATAGAGAATGCAGATATTAGGGACATGCAGGCAAAGGTTCTTACATTTATTTGGAAGAACAAAAGCACGAATAAAGGCTAGAATAATGATGAGGCCCAAAGACACAGGCAGACTGGCGGTACCTTGCTTGTTCTCATATTATAGAGCGGCCCAATTAAGTCAAATTATCCAATGGCATCTAGATCCGAAGCTGCGCAGATGGGTGGGCATAGAGAGAGAACTATGCGCCCCACTAGAAATTAGTAACTTAATTTGGTACCCAAAATCTAGGCTCAAGGAGATAAAGAAACCACTAGCCTCAATGAACAACTCAATTGCAATCTGGGAGGCTGCTAAATTTAGATGTGCTCTGACTACGAGGCACTTGTGGGGGAACCTGGATTTTGCCCCAGGGCTGGAAGAAGGGGGGCTTACATGGTGGAGTCAGGGAGGGTACAGGAGATTGAAGGATCTGGAGGGCAGGAACACAATCAAAACATTTAGACAGATTCAGTCAGATAAGGACATTCCCAACACCGAGTTCTTTAGATACCTCCAGATCAGGGCACTTTATACCAAACACATAAATCGTCCTTAGGTGACGAATTTTGAGACGCTCTGTGCACGGGGGGCACGACACAGGGGGGCTCACATCTAGACTGTATGGGGAAGTGATCGATCCTGGCAACAGCCACGGACTGAGACTCAGTGAACAAAGAAACTGTCCTGCGCTCCGGTACACAGCCACGGCACCCGTAGGTGTCAGTACAAGCCACTTGTGAACGGAGCAAGAGGTGCAAATGTGAACCACTAGACCGGATCGGGGCTGGGGGACGAATTTCCATGACCTCTATATGCTCTCCGGTCTGGGTCCTGCTCGCTTCTGAACTCCGTTTTCCTGCGTGCAACCGTGACGATTGTGGAGTAGGCAGAGAAAAGGATCCGGCGCTACTGCAAGTGGCAAAGATCCAGGCAACTTTAATCCGACATCACACACACACAGGGCTACACCTCAATCTCCCCCTCAACGCGTTTCACGCGATGGAACAGCGCTTCGTCTTGGATCCTTTTCTCTACCTACATGACTCAGTGGGAGGCAGAAATAGGGGCGACGTTAGAGGACGGGGAATGGACAACGATACTTGAGGCGGCAGCAAAAAGATCAATCTGCACGACGTTAAAGGAGAACTCATATAAGGTATTAATGAGGTGGTATCTCACCCCGGTCAGATTATCTAAATTTGTACCAGGTTACTCCCCCTTGTGCCCTAGACAATGTGGAGAGCCGGGAGACTTGTTGCACATGCTGTGGTCCTGCCCTCGTTTGATCCCAATATGGGAACAGATTCAGAATTGGTTACAGAGGATCTTGGGCCTCGAAATTCCCCGGGATCCCTGGCTGTTTCTGCTAAATAAGCCACTGGAAGGTCTGTCAAGGGCAGGGAACAAATCGATCGTCCACTTTGCGACGGCAATGAGGTGCGAGACCGCAGCATTGTGGAACAGAACACGATTCCAACGATTGAAAAGATTCGGAACAGAATTTGGTTTGTCTGCCAGATGGAGAAGCTGACGAGTTTGGTCAACGACACTGGCTCAAATTTTCAAAAGGTCCGGCTGCCGTGGTTGGCACAAACAGACATTCCAGGGGTGAGCACTGCCTCCATTTGGCTATGATAGAAATAAGTGAGTTCTCCTGTGACAGCCTGCACTCAGGGAGGGGTAGGGTGTATAGAAACGGGCCTAGGGAAGGGACGATTGGGTTAGGAAGTTAAGGGAAAACTTCTATACATGGAAGCCTGTGAAGGCATAAGAAGCTGCAGAGGTTTCCCACACCAGAGCTAAAAGCAGGATGGAGAAGTGTGGAGACATACCCAGCATGTCGCTGGATAGCAGATCTTCAGTGACCCCCCCATACCTCTCTTCTCCAGTGTGTCTTCCCCCCCCGGTACCTGTTTGATGTGTGATTTGTGTGTGCGTCTTGTTATTTCAGACAGATATGGACAAGCTACAGAGTATATTCAGTGTTTCATAATTTGTGCAAAATAGTCTGTACCTTTTAAAAATTCCTTAAAATATAAAGTTGGGGGAAAAAAAGAGCATTGTACTGCCCAGACTCTGAGGCTCCTACCCAGTGGGAGGTCTTGAGTGCCTTAGCACGCCCTCCTCTAGCTTTTGTGACACCAACTCAATCCGTGCTCTGGTTGGCCAGCAGCCCCTGTCCCACGTAAAGGATAGCCACTGAGGGCTATATAAGGGGTGCTGCTGATCAGAGCACTAGTTTACCCTTAGAGGGAGAGACACTCTGGGAAGGAGTGTGGAGATTCTCTTAGAGGACCATCTGAGAGACACTGGGAAGGAGTGTGGAGTTTGCAGAGGTCCATCTCTGGGAAGGAGTGTGAAGTTGGACTGTGACCAGCTGGAGATACATATCAGAGTGGCTGCTGTGTGTTCAGCACTCTGATATCCTGGAGCAGAGAAGCATTGGAAGTGGGTCCCTGCACCTAGGAAAGGGAGATCTCATCCCCCAGGCCCCTGTAAGTGTGTATATTTTTGTATTTTGTATTCTTGTGTGTTGCCGAGGATTTATCCAAAATAAACCTCATTTTATTTAAGTGCCTTGTTTTGCCTTGTAAACACAAGGTGAGGCAGTGGTTGTCAGACTTATTCAATGAATAAACAGCAGCCCATCCGTAGTTAGGTGGTTGTAGGTGGGGTGATGAGTATGGGGGTAAGTGCAGGTATATTCGCCTCTTCAGCAGGGACAGGAAAAAGAAGGACTGATAGTGCAGTAAGTAAAACACTTTAATACAATAAGCACATATAAAACCAGTCCCAGATAGATGTTCACTCACATCTGTAAATGCCAATCAGGGCATGAAAAGGTATCTTTGTGATGCGGGGGTTGGTTTTCTCTCCTCCTTTACCGTCGGGCTCTGGCGGACGTCTCTCCTCAGTTCGCCTCGTGTCCTCTCCTACAGCGGCCGCTGGAAAAGGCACTTGTTTCCCCGAAGGTCCTGACGTCACGATTGTCCAGGTCCGGCAGTGATTATTCTCCTCCTCTAGCGCACTGGACAATCGGGACGTAACACTCGACGCGTTTCGTTGGCTCGGGGCCAACTTCCTCAGGGGGTGGCTCTGATCCTGACTACCTGCGCTAATATATCAGGCGTCCCCTTCCTATTGGTTGAGAGGGGAGCTGCTGCTGAAAGTGCAGTTGGCAGATTCGCTAAATTCGCCAACTGCAAAATTATACAGAACAAAACCAGTCCCTGAATACGTCCGGACATGGAATAAATAAATATATGAGGTGATTAATTAATAAAACTGACCGTTCGTAGTTATTATTTAAACATTGAAGGCTACCCCGCATGTTATAAAATACCTTAAGTACGTGTGAAGTCAGATACATGGCTTGTTAAACCCAGAAGCAGATTCCTGAAAGCACATGGCTGCACGTAATGTATAGCGCTGCGACAGACCGACGGCCGATCCTAACACATCTGCGGAAGGAACCGGCTGCTGCTTCTCAGAGGGCGAGTAGTGGTTAAAGATTTGTATTTATTTTATTTGTTGCTAATAACTCTTATTATTTTACTTCTGTTTATTGCTCAGGTGCTATTGGCCCTATCCACCACCGGGTGGCGGTGTTGCGTTACATTTCACCAGTGGGGCGGCGCCGATCAGTCTGTTTCCTTTCCCTGGTTTTGCCGTGTGACTGATCTCTGAAATATAAATGTGTTAGGAGACCTGGCCTCCCGCGGGTGACAGACAGACAGACAGACAGACAATGAGGCACAGGGAGACATATGTATTCCTGTAGCTGTATCCCTAGGTTAAGGGGGGTACCCCAGCTAGTGCCAAGGTGACCCACAAACAGTATAGGGTTTGTGGGTGCCCCAGCCGTATATAAGGTTGGGGGGGGGGGGGACTGAGAGTCCAAACTGAGTCACAGGGAAAGTGTGTGGGGGAATAAGGCAGCAGAAATAAAGAGACATTTTTCCTTTTCTGTTCCCTGCACCCCCAAGTCCTTCACCTAAAGTCCCACATCGCTGACGGGGATCCCCGAGACCCAGTGTGTATTCAAATATAGTTTTAATATGATTAAACATTCGGAACCGATGCCCACACAGGCAGCCCGTGCAAACCCATAGGCGCCGGCATGTCTGCTGGACATCGGAGTTCAGAGCAGCCAGAGGAAGCCCAGAGGTGGGGACAGCATTTGGTCAGCGGGGAAAGGAGGAGTACCAGGTCCGGAGATCAATGGCCGTCCCCCGGGATGCCACTTGTTCTGCCAGACCTGGTGGGGCCTGCCCCAGCGGGGGGCATTGGGATGGCTGGGGGGGTATGTGGCAGCTTGCGTATGTCCTGTGGCTGTTTAACATTTCCCGCTGACTCGGCTTTTCTAGCCGGCTCGGCTCCGATTGGCTGCTCGGGAAAGTTCCCACGCGCTGATTGGCTGTCCGCTCTGCTTCTATTTTATGAATGAAGCAGAGAATACTATAAGAAGCCGCGAGCCAATCAGATTGTGTGTTCGATTTTATTTTATTCGTTTATACAAGTTTATTCGAGCATTTGCCCGTTCTTGGCCGCAGCAGTAGCCGGGCGCGTGCCGAAACAGCGGAAGAGCGCCCTCCGATCGGGGCGCTCTCCCTCCCGCTGCCGGGTCCGCCGGGTCCCCCGGAACCCCCTGCCGCCGTCCCCCACATCGCGGGACACCAGGGCTCCCTCGGGGAGCCCTGGACGCGCGTGCAGGGGGCGCAGGCACCCGATGACGCGTGACCGCGCGTCGCACGCCGAGGGGCGGCCACTAGCAAGCCGGGAAATCTCCCGGCTTGCGGTACCGGCCACACTTTAATAAAGTGTGTCGGTAGTGTATAAGAAGGGAGCGGTGCATCCAGAGCAACAGCAAAACAGCCCAATGACGTCACAGTCCAAAGTGGAACACCAAAGCTTTATTGAGGACACACAGTGGACACAGCAGCTGCAGCACAGCCTCCTCATCTACATGTTTCACGCACACAGGCGAAGCCCTTAGCAGATTGTGTGTTCCCCTTGAGTCTGCGCTGAAAGAGAGCGGGCGGCTTTTCACACCACACCAACCTCCTCTTTTTTACACCCAAACACCCCAATTTTTGCCCACCACCTCCTATTTTTTATCACCCCCAACACCCCCTCCTCTTTTTCAGCCAGCACCCCCCTCAACTACTATTTGCCATCCACCCCCCCAAAAAAGCACCTCCTCCTCTTTTTTTTTTTTTATAACTTCTGTTTTATTGGTGTGTAAATACATGATATACATGAAAAACATAACCAATACATGGTGAACAGGGTAGCATATATTACATAATGATGTAGGTATAACATATTTAATGAGCCCACGCGGTTTTTCGAGCCCTACTCCGCCGCGTAGGTAAAGATCTTATTTTAGGTGATGTGTATCCTTGGTAAAATAATATTTGCTACAAACAAGGAAAAATAAATAAATAATATATATATTAAAAAAAAAAAAAAAAAAAGGGGGAGGAAGTAGGCTGGAGGGGGGTGGAAGGAAGGAAGGGAGCGTATAGGGTGAGGATGTAGTGGTTTCAGGAGTTTACTAAGATGGCTCATGCACTATAGAACCTCGTAGAAGATCGTGTGACAGTATAAGTAGTCAATAATGAGTGGGAATGGTGATCCCGCTGTAAACCTAGTTTCCACTCCACCCAAGAAGAACGCATCTATTACTATTATAGCCAAATTGTGTCACGCTCTACCCCGGGGATGTCTGTCTGAGCTAGCCATGGGGCCCAAACTTTTAAGTAGTTATCACCAGTATCATTAACTAGGCTTGTTAGTTTTTCCATCTGGCAAATATACCAAATACGGTTCCGAATCTTTGGGATAATTGGAATTT
The DNA here is from genome assembly GCF_040206685.1 of Ascaphus truei. Lineage (NCBI taxonomy): Eukaryota > Metazoa > Chordata > Amphibia > Anura > Ascaphidae > Ascaphus > Ascaphus truei. The sequence continues at coordinate 290,040 of NW_027453861.1, read as the reverse complement.
CGGGGCGTTTCCATAATGCTGCGATCTCGCACCGCGTGGCGATTGCAAAATGTGCAATTAGTTTGTTGTTGGATTTTGATAGGCCCTTTAGAGGTCTGTTTAGGAGAAACAGCCACGGGTCCGGGGGATTGTGAGATCAAATATTCTCTGGATCCAATTTCTGATCTTTTCCCATATCGGGGATATCCGCGGGCAGGACCACAGCATATGTAACAGGTCAGCTGTTCCTCCACATTGTTTAGGGCACAATGGAGAGGACCCTGGTATGAACTTAGATAATTTGAGTGGGGTGAGGTACCATCTCATGAGGACTTTATATGCGTTCTCCTTCAGTGTGGTGCACATCGAGCTTTTTGCAGCTCCTATAAATATAGTATTCCATTCCTCGTCCTCTAAGGGCTCCCCAAGGTCTCTCTCCCATTGGGTACGAAATGAGGGTATTTGTTGTTTTGAAATTGCAGGCTCGACTACCTCTCCGTATATTGTAGATATGAGTCCCTTTGTGTCGGTTTCTGCCCGACAGAGCTTTTCGAAATTCGTCAATGGGGGGTATGGGGCGAATTTATTATAAAATGCTCTGATCTGAAGGAATTTGTAGAATTCAGCATGGGGAATATCATTTTCTGATCTGAGTTGGTCAAATGATTTAATTTTTAGATCGAAGCCCTCCAGATCTTTGAGTCTATCATATCCTTTGTGTCTCAGATTGAGTGATTATGACCAATAACCCCCGGCGCAAATTTAGGATTGTTCCAAATAGGTGTCATCAGCGAGTTTGCTAATGTGAGTGAGTTTTTCAGTTTTGATATTTCCCAGACAGATAAAGAGTTAGTCGTAGAGGTGAGTGGGAACAAAGTGTTTTTTCTTGACGATTTAGGTAGCCAAATCAAATTATTAAGCTCTAATGGGGAGCAAGCAGCCGTTTCTAGCTCTACCCATCTTTTTAATTTAGGGTCGGAATGCCATTGAATGATCTGGCTTAATTGAGCTGCTTTAAAATATGACAACAGGCAGGGTACCGCTAAGCCCCCTGCTAAAGTAGGTCTCTTCATGTTTAATTTATTTACTCTCGGTTTTTTACCTCCCCAGATAAAGTTAGATATTTCAGACTGAAGTGAGAGTATATCCTTCAGTTTGAGTGGCACAGGCAATGTTTGGAAGAGGTATAGGATACGTGGAAGTAAATTCATCTTCACGCTGTGTATCCTTCCTATCCAAGAAATCTTCTTGGAGGACCATCTGATTAGGTCTTGTTTTAGAGTCCGAATTAGTTTGGGATAATTTGCTTTAGAGATGTTTTTTGCATCTTTGGTGATATGAATCCCTAAATATTTGAGTGAATTCTTTTGCCAGTTAAAATTAAAATTCAATTTCAGTAGTTTCTCTATATGTCCAGGGAGATTGATATTCAGAGCCTCAGATTTGGATTGGTTTATCTTAAACCCAGAGACCTTAGAGAATGTATCCAAAAGGTCAAATAGATTAGGTAATGATGTGAGGGGTTTTGAGATGATTAATAGGATATCATCTGCATACAGGGCCGCTTTGTGTGATTGAGCGTATGCGTTTAACCCTGAGATATCCGGATTTTCTCGAATACGTGCCGCCAGAGGTTCGATACATAAGGCAAACAGGAGGGGAGATAATGGGCACCCCTGTCTCGTGCCACTTTGGATAGGGAACGGGTCTGAGGGGAAGCCCTGATGTATGACTCTGGCAGATGGGCCTGAGTACAGCGACATAATCGCTCCACTCACCCTATTTCCGAAGCCAAATGCCGTGAGCGTCTCTCGTAGATATGGCCAGTCTATCCTATCAAAAACTTTTTCTGCATCCAGACTTAATAACATGCTTTTTGTGTTATTTTTGTTTGCCAATTCTAACAGATCAATGAATCGTCGGGTGTTATCCGCTGCCTGTCTCCCCTTAACAAACCCAACTTGATCCGGATGTATTAGTCTGGGTAGGATTAGACTCAATCTATTGGCCAGAAGTTTGGCATATATTTTTATATCGGTATTGATTAGAGAAATTGGTCTGTAGCTTTTACAATTGAGCGGATCCTTGTTCAAAAAAAGTAGACATGAGTGGAGACAAAATTACTGTTCCCTTTATTACAAATTTTAACACAATGCACAGACAAATAGAGGGTGTTATTAAAAAGCACTGGGGAATCATTTCAACTGACCCGGTTCTCAGTGGACACATTAGCTTGGCCCCCAAATTTATTTACAGGAAAGCGCTAAGCTTGAAAGATGCACTGGCCCCAAGTGACATTGGGAAACGTTCCGACTCTAAAACAGGACTAGCCTGGCAGGGAATTTCCCTTGTGGAAAATGCTGTACCTGCAAATTTCTCCACCCTGAAAGGAAAACATTTATGTCAACAAAGAATCAAAAATCGTTTACTGGAGAGCGCATGCGCGACGGACACGGAGATGGCAGCATAGGATTCTAGCTCTGTGTCGCGCGTAACACAAAACAACTTTAAAACACCCTGAAAATAAAGTAATCAACATCAAACAGCGCGGGCAGCCTTTTTCAATACCCCAGGATGGCCCCGAAGAAACCGGATTCCCAGAAAAAGCCGAAACCGGCTGATGTGAGAAACTTTTTCGGCGGCGCCAGCACAAGCGGGAGCCGGGAAGAAATGGCGCCATCTTCAAACCCTGACACGGACAATGAAATGGAAGGAGAAGAAGATTGCCCCAGAGATCAAGCATTGTTACCGGTCAGGAGATGTGATTTTGGGCGGCTATACAACAACCTCAAATCACTCCTACAGGCAGACATAAAAGAAGTGAAGCGGGAAGTAGGGAAGCTGGGCACCAGAACGGACGATTTAGAAAGAAAGGTAGACCAGACAATAAAAGTAATTAAAAAAACAGACAAGACTTCCGGTATGGCGCCAGGGCTGTGAGGACGCACTGAGAAGAGCTCCGCTGGCCCGCCGGGGAAAACCGCTGTAACCGCGAGAAAATAGCCGGCAAAAATCAGCCAGAATTTAAAGGGACAGGCACCCCAACAAGCGGAGGCACCTGCATGGAGAAATATCTCTCCAAAACTGCACAGATGGCCCCAAAACAGCAGCAACAGCGCCAGGACAAGGGAGAGAGAAGGAGAGAGACACAGAAAATGGCCGACAGCCACGAGGCTCAGACAGGAGAATCCAGCCAGAACGGGGAAGCAGACAAGCAGGCACAAACAAGGTCAGAGCATGAAAGTATTGCAAAGGCTGTAGCAAGAGAAATTCTCCCCCAATTTGATAAAAAAATTGACAAAATAAAAACATCCATAGAAGAGCTGAAAAATGAGCTGTCAGCACACACCTCAAGGGTGGAAGAGGCTGAAACAAGAATTAGCACTGTGGAGGACGAAATGTCTGACGTGCATCAAGCACTAGAAACAATGCGGAAAAAAAACTGCATATTAGAGGAAAAAGTAGATGACCTTGAAAACCGGTCCCGACGAAACAATATAAGACTGATAGGAGTACCTGAATCAATAAAACAGCACCAGCTCATAGAGTTCTGCGAGAAATGGATCCCAGAACATCTTGGACTATCCGCAGATAATGCAATAAAGATAGAGAGAGCGCACAGAATGGGGGCTGCAAGACAAGACCAAGAAACTAAACCTAGAGCAATAATAGCAAAGATTCTCAACTTTGATGACAAAGTCAGAATTATCAAAGCTTTCAAGGAGACGGACCAACTGACATTTGAGAACAAGAGAATAATGATTTTTCAGGACTATTCGGCCACGGTCTCACAAAAAAGGAGAGAATTTAGCAGGGTATGCACCACTCTCTACAAGCAAAAACGGAAATTCGCATTGATTTACCCAGCAACTCTAAAAATATACACCGACACAGGGGTGAAAACCTTCACATCCCACGACCTGGCGGAAAAGTACGTGACAAAGATGACAATCCCCAGGAACGCAGAGGAGGACCGGAATGACACAAGAGACGATGATCGCTAAAGTGGACAGATGCAGAGCCCAAGATTACATTTTACTTGAAAGAGACTGAATTAAGACATTTGTCCCGTGTCCCATGATAAAAGATAAAAAAAAAAAAGTGAATGTATGGGGGTGTGCAAGAACATAAGCATAAGTGTGGCCCAAGAAGGGGTATGAACAAGCATAGAGTGAGTGACAGTACATAGGGATATATATAGATATCTGAATGTGCAACTGATATTAACCCGCAAAGGAATGCTTGCTGGAATGGATGCAAAGGAGTGACCAAACCGGGAGGGGGGGGGGGGGAGATAGAAAGATACAACAGGGGAGGGAGAGACAAGAACGCCTGAGGCAAGAGAATGGAGGGGGGGGGGGAAAGAGGGAAGGGGAGGAAAGGGACACGAGGGGGATGAGAGGGGGGGGAGAGAGGGGGAGTGGAGAGAAGGGGGGAGGAGAAAAGAGAGAGGGAGGAGGGAGGGGGGGGGAGGATGATGAAGAAAGGGAGGGGCAAGCGAAAAAGAAAGAGAGGTCAAAACAAAAAAGCATAAAAACATAACAATGTGATTGTGATGGTCATGCAATAACCTGAAAGTTCTTTTTTTTATCCTATTGTGTTCTTATTGAGTTAAACCTACAGTAGACTCCTGGTATCGCAACGGGGAGAAAGCAGCATAGTCAGAACAAGAAGAGATAAAGACAGATAACGGACAGAAACAGACAACCTAACAGCAAGAAAATAACCGATCCCCAAGGGGGACAGAGACGGGCAACCACGACATTGATGTAAGGTATACAGCTACACAACCACATGAACATACAAACAATGAGACCAAGAGAATAGCGGGAAGGAGGGCGCACACACACACACACATGCCACAACAATAGAAGCACTCATAACATCAGCAAGAAACGTAAGGAGACGAACAAGAGGGAAACATAGACATACAGACACCTTAATATACGACCAAAGATAGGAAGAAACAAGGACAAAATAGCCAAGGGACAGGGACACAACAACAAAACCAAAACAAAAGAATAAAACAAAAAATGACACGCAACAGAACAAAAAAAAAAAAAAAAAAAAACTATACGAAAATAGCCTAAAGAGAAAAAAAAAAAATACAAAATAAAATAGTAAATATACCCCCCGGCGGGGATAAGGAGACTAAAGTGCATACACAAGGAGACACACAAGAGGGTAGAAAGTACACCTCTGGAAAAAAGTGAAGTCCAGAAAAGAAAGGAAAGTTAAAAGTTTAAACAGTTAAAAAGTTAGAAAAAAAGTTAGAAGTTCTAATACAGAAAACCAGGCAGAGATCATGTTGACAAGCCAGGCTAACAAAAACATAAAAGAGTGTTGGGAACAAGTAGAAAAGAGAGAAAAAACCCAGAATATCATAATTAACAGGAAACAAGAGAAAGCAAACGATGACATACATAGAGGACACAGAACAGACTTAGACACAAAATGCATACTCGAATAATAACATGGAATGTGAAAGGGCTTAACAACCCAATAAAACGCAAAAAAGTATTAAGCTACCTAAAAAAACAAAAAGCAGACATAGCATTCCTGCAGGAGACGCATCTAAATTCAAAAGAAAGCAATAAACTACAAAGAGATTGGGTAGGACACAGCATTTTCTCCCCGGCAATAGGAAAAAAAGCAGGAGTGGCCATACTCATAAATAAAAATCTCCCCCTAGAAATAATCAACACAGAGAGAGACAGTGAGGGAAGATTCAAAGTAGCAGAGGTCAGAAGTGGAGGAATAGACTACCTCCTAGGAAATGTCTATGGACCAAATGACCATAAGACGGAGTTTTTCCAAGAAACTATAAACAAGATACTAAAATACAAACATAGAAACCTAATACTGGGGGGGGGACTGGAACGCAATACAGGACAAGTTCCTAGACAGATCAAATCACAACGATAGCATGCCCAAAGACAGCGCCCAAACCAAAAATATGGAATTGATTAAAACAGCACTAGGGATAGTAGACGGATGGAGAACGCTCAACCCACTGGAGAGGGACTTCTCCTTCTACTCCAATGCACATAATTCATTTTCACGAATCGACGCAATATTACTAACACCGAACCTACTAAACAAAATAACACACATAGACATGGGAGAGATAATTATATCTGACCACGCAATGGTACGCCTAGATCTAGATATGGGACTGGGCAGAGCAAGCCCAAACACCTGGAGATTCCCAAATTACCTAAGCAATAACGAAGACTTTGTGAATTACTTAAGGAGAGCCTGGGAGAGATTTGACAACACAAACCAAGAACACAGAGCAAACCCCATACTCTACTGGGAAACATCAAAAGCGGTAATTAGAGGGGACATTATGGCATATGTATCCAGAAGAAAGAAACATGCAACACAGGAATTCTGTAAGGCCAGTAAAGAACTAAGCGAGGCATTCAAAATATTCAAAACAGACCCAACACCCCAAAACAAAGAAAACTATAGCCAGAAAAAATCCACATGTGAGGTATGGCTAGAAAAAAAAGAACTAGGGAAAAAATCAGTAAAAGAAGCCAAATTTTTCCGACACGGTAATAAGACGGGTAGACTCCTGGGAAATCTTATGCGTAACTACAGGCCAACTGCGCCCATCACTAAAATATATGATAAGACAGAGATAATCACAGAAGCAAAAAAAATAAACGAGGTGTTCAAAGAATACTACAGCAAACTGTATAGGGACGGACAAATAAATACAGAAGCAAGAGATATATTTTTTAAAGATATTAAAATACCTAAAGTAAGTCAAGAAGAAATAGATAGTTTAAACTCCCCTATCACTCAAAAAGAGATAAAGGACACAATCCAAAACCTAAAAAACTGCAAGGCCCCAGGCCCAGGTGGCATGTCAGGGGAATATTACAAACTCCTAAAAGAAAACTTGATAGAACCATTACAACATCTATATCACAAAGCCCTTAAAGACGCCACGTTTATGCAAACAAGTGAAACAGCCCACATAATGATAATACACAAACAGGGCAAGGACCCCCTAAGACCAGAATCGTATAGACCAATATCACTGATCAATCAAGACGCAAAAATATTCACCAAAATTATGGCAGATAGGTTAGCGAACATTCTCCCATCCTTGATACACCCTGACCAGTCGGGATTTGTCAAAGGAAGATCCGCAGTGAAAAACATCAGAAAAGTACTAGCGGCAATAGAGTGGGTCAGACTACACAAGATAGAGAATACAGCCCTAGTAACAATCGATGCCGAGAAAGCATTCGATAACATAATGTGGGAACATGTGTTCTTTGTGATAGATAAATTTGGATTCAAGGGAAACTTTAATAACATGTTAAAGGCAATGTACAACACCCCAAAGGCTAGAATAATAGCAGCAGGACACCTATCAAGCCCATTCCAACTATACAGAGGGACACGCCAGGGGTGCCCGCTGTCACCCCTGCTGTTCAATCTAGCTATAGAGCCTCTGGCTATCTACCTGAGACAAATGAAAGACTTTAAGGGGATAAAGATAAACAAAACAGAATTGAAACTATCAATGTTCGCTGACGACATACTAATGTTCATGACTAACCCAGACGAATCAATCAAAAAGGTCCTACAACAAATAGAGACATTCGGGTCATTCGCAGGCTTTAAAATAAATATATCTAAAACAGAAATGATGTACATCAAAAAAAACCCAGATACTAGGACATCATATAATTTCCCTATAAAAGTAACAAAAAAAACCATCAGATACCTAGGGATCATGCTGGAGGCAGAAATTTCCAGACTATACGAGAATAATTTTAAACCTATCATAAAAAAAATAGTACAGGAACTAAAAAACTGGACGACACTACCCTTATCGCTATTTGGGAGAGCAAGTGCGATCAAAATGATATCGTTTGCCAGACTCCTCTATCCTATGCAGACTCTCCCCATGCTCCTCAAACATGAAGACAATACGGCAATAAATAGAGCGATGACAAAATTCCTATGGGGAAACAAGAGAAGCAGAATAGCTCTAAAAAAACTACAACTACCAAAGGAAATGGGGGGTATCAACCTGCCAAACATCAGGAACTATAACATAGCAAGCATAATGAGACATGTAGGAGACTGGATAAATGATACCAATCACTACTCCTCCCTAGAAATAGAAAAGGAGTTCTCTCCAGAGACCTCCCTGAAAGAGCTATTACATACTAAATGGGGAGATATCCCAGTGACACAAAGAAACAACATACTAATCAAAGATACTATAGTAACATGGAAAACGGTCAGGAAAAAGTTTAAATTGTCACATACAATCTCAAGATATCTACCAATTCAAGACAACCCCAAATTTATACCAGGGCATACCCAAACATCATTCCAGATTTGGAAACAAAAAGGGATTACTTGCCTAAAAGACGTGATTAACACAGACAAACAGGAATATATGACATTCCAGGAGCTCGCACAAAAATGGGACATCCGCCAAAACCTAATACACGCCTTCTCATATACACAGTTAATCAGTTTCTGCAAAAAGCTGACAAATCACAAAACCACAGTACTAAATAACAATAGAATAGACGACTATTTTAAAGCAAAAGAGCAGGACAAAAGTAAATTGTCAGAGCTATACAGCATTATCAGGGATCAAGACATAGAGAGCACACACGCCAACACACTCAGGGCATGGAAAAAAGATTTCCCAGAAATACAAAACATGGAACAGCTAATACAGGGTATACACAGGGTGCACAAGATCATACCGTCAGAGACATGGAGAGAAATGCAATACAAAATAACACATAGAGCATACATAGCATTTAAACGACAGATAAAGACCAGGACAGAGGACACCACGTTTTGCCCTAAATGCAAGACACCAAAGGCGGACCTTAAACACTGCCTCTGGACATGCATACACATATCTAGATATTGGGACCAAGTGCTAGACTATATGAAAACAAAATTAAAAGTCTCATGGACAAAGGACCCAATACCTATTATATTTGCAAATATAGAGAACTGGACGGAGGGCAAACAAATCAGCAGAGCAGTAACCAGACCCACAGAGATTATACTACTAGCGGCAAGAAAGACCATTATGATAAATTGGATACAAACACAACAGCCCTCAATGGAACAACTACACGACACACTATACAAACTAATGACAATAGACAAACTGGAGACGTCCACAGACAGAAACAGAACAACGAAAGAGTTCCGCCAGAGATGGGACTGGTTCCTCAAGGAAAGAGACTCGCAGACAGGGGACAGTCTAGTTTAGGGTAAAGACTGGAGACAGAGGACGGAAAGGGGTGAACAAGACCAACACGACAAGTTAGGTTAGAATACAAGGTTAAAGTTTAAGGTTAATTAGATAGGAATCGAGCTGGAGAAAAACGTATACAAAAAGGGTAATACAAGTATGTAATGAGGGAAACAGACCCGGAGAAAACACAATCGCTCGCACTCAGAGCAAAAAATGAATCCAAGCTTGAATTCAGAGTTAAGAAAAATGTATGATTAATATATGAAAAATATGTAAACAATATATGTGAACAATGTGCGACACAATGTACATGTAACAGCACAAACTTTTTCAAGTTGTTCGCCTGTATACTGAAAATGTACCCAATAAAAAAAGATTTGTGAAAAAAAAAAAAAAAAAAAAACAGACAAAAAAACAGGGGACCTGCAGAGGCAAATAGACGAGCTGCGGGAGAGGCAAGAAGATACAGAGAACCGGGATAGAAGGAATAATTTGCGGATCCGGGGGGTCTCAGAGGAGGTAGAGGACTGCAGCGAGTACATCACCCGCTGGATTGAGACCATTCTCCCTGATCTTAACAAAGATGCCCTGGCTTTAGATAGATGCCACAGAGCCCTTCGAGCGCGCCCAGTGCAAAATGAACAACCTCGGGACATTATTATAAGGCTGCACTACTTCACCACAAAAGAGGCCATATTAAGACAAACAAGGCCCCTGACGTCTGTGGACTTCGAGGGTAACAGGATGCTAGTCTTCCAAGACCTGTCACCAGCCACACTACTCAGGCGCCGCAACCTGTTTCCCTTTACAAAGGTCCTCCGAGAACAAAACGTGAGGTACCGATGGACCTTCCCGTTCGGGTTACAAGTAACCAGGAACGGGAGGTCATTCCACATGAAGGACCCCACAGAAGGCCCAGAGTTTCTAGTAAAATTGGGCCTCAGAGAAGCCCTGGCACCAGCAGTGGAGGAGCCGGAGGTGCTGGATCCGGAGTGGAGTGGAGGGTCTGGCTCTCCACAAACAAAGGGGAAAAAGCGCTGAAATACAGCACTTATAATCCTATAAAGGCGCACGGTTGCGCATATTCAAAGTTAACCAGTTGATACCAAGTTCCATTACCCGGTATCTACCTCCCGTGAATACCAGCCTATTAGGTGAAAAGGTCGGCCGATTAACAGCCCAGGTTTACCCAGACCTGCATCCGCTCCTGACCTGTCAGCCTCAGGACTATTAAAAATTGAACAGTGGCAGTTGCAATCCTGGGATCAATTCCGTTCTCGGAGACCAACAACGAAAGAAAGCCAGACCAAAAGATGACAAGAAGACGGTTTAAATCCTGTAAAACAAATCCCTGGGGACTTACCTTCAATCAGTAAAAGATGGCGACGAGGCTAAGGTACGGAGAGAGCCAGCGTGAGGCGCAGAAGGCGGAAGAACTCCAAAGGCGGGAAGACGAAGCGCGCCCTACCTCCTCCTCGTGGCAGACCACCTCTCAAAATGGCGACCGGAAACAGGAAACAGGAAACCAGCTCACAGCTCCAGTCGGAAACGCAGCGACGGACGCCATCTTGGAGGAGGCAACGGAGACAGAGGACGTCATCATTCGGAGACGCACCGCGCCGGAAGGCGCAAAGGACACAGGGACGCAGCAAAAGACTCCTACACAAAACCGGCCAGCAGTTACTGACACAAGGCCGTGAAGAAAGCAGGGAAGGAAAGATAGCTAGCGGACAGGAAAGAATAATAGAAAAGAAGGGGGAAGTAGTCATAGCGGAGGTCAGAGACAGATGAGAGGGGCGAAGGGACGTATGTCATGGGTTTGATACAGAAGGAAGGAAAGTGAGAAACTGGAGAAGTGATAATGAAGGTGGAGGTAAGTTAGAATAGGAGGAAGATAGTTCTAGACAGAGGTGGGAAAGACAAGAAAGAAAGCGGGTTTAGAACATAGATACGGGAGTAAGATAATGGCGTCGGAGATGATAAGTGAGCAAAGAGTAGGTGGCTGAGGGTCAGGGGAAGTCGGAGGCAGGTGGGGGGAAGTGTGAGAATAGAACAAGGGCAGCACAGTTAGAGAGGTTTAGGGTTAAGTGGAGTAGGTCTAGGGTAGGAAGAGAAGATCTAGATGGGTCGAGATAGATTAAGGCAACATGCGGCACGACAGTAGTTACAACAAAAACGGACGGACAGGCAAGAGCAGTTAGTGTCAATCCTAGTTAAGTAGTTAGGGGATACAACCCCAGTTAACACTTAGGGTGTACAAGAAGCGCGGACACGAGGTGGGAACCAGTTGGTCTACCCCGGAGTCGGCATGAATCTCGTTCAGGGGGGGATGGGGGAAGGGCCCCCAGAACCACCTAAAGTCCTTGGGAGCGAGGGGGGGGGGGCGAGGTCTGGGACTCGCTAGGTCCTCGATCCGAAAGGCAGTGATATGGGTTTTAGGACAGGGAAGTCCTGGATCCGATATCATATATGTATATGTATATATGTATTCGTGTTTTGATCTGTCTGTGATTTCCCCTGATGTTTTTTCCCTTTGTGCCACTTTCCCTCCCCATGTACCCTATCCACCTAGCAGGACGCAGATGAAAAGCTGCGCCGAAAAGAAAGACACTGAGATCGGGATCCACACACCTGCCAGAAGGCTCAGATTGGCTCCGGAAGTCACCGACAGAATAAGGTCACAAATAAAATACTATGAGTAATGAGGTCAGGTGCATATCTCACAATGTGAAGGGTTTTAATGGCCCAGCAAAGCGCAAGCTGGCTCTGAGAGACTACAAACGGCTCAAAGCCGACCTCCTCTTTCTACAAGAGACGCACTTCTCCGGGGACAGTTATCCAAAGTTCTTAGACAAAGATTTTAGGGTAGTACATTTAGCATCCGCCCAAGTGAAAAAGAGAGGGGTAGCAATAGCCATTCACAATAGACTAGATTTCAAAGTTGAGAAGAAAGTGGCAGATAGGGATGGCAGATTCTTAATCTTGGTAGGTTCACTTCAAGGAAATCCGCTTACATTAGCATCAGTCTATGCACCCTGTGAAGCCTCAGTGGATTTCTTTTCCCTTTTCTTTTGAAAGCTCCAAAAGGAAGCTAAGGGAAAGATGATAATAGTGGGAGACCTAAACAGGACTCTAAATCCCAAGTTAGACCGATGCACAAATACAGATATCCCCCCTAAATTAGATATCCAGCAAATCACACAGGGGTTAAAAGATTGCCAACTAGTAGACATATGGCGGGAACAGCACCCCCAAAGTAGGGATTATACCTTTTTCTCCCACCCCCACAACCGATACAGCCGGCTGGACTACTTCCTCGTATCCAATAGATTGGTCCCAGTGGTCTCCCACTCAGGGATCCACGATATTTCGTGGTCCGACCACGCACCCATTGAGCTGCGGTGCTCACTAAATTTACTAGACAGACCTGGAGCAAACTGGAGGCTTAACGAGTTGTTGCTAAAAATCCCAAACATACAGAGAGAGATAGGTGAGAGGATTACAGAATTCTTCTCTGAGAACGTAGGGAGTGTCTCGTCCGACACTACCTTATGGGAGGCCCACAAGGCAACTCTCAGAGGCTCCCTCATGTGCCTAGCTGCTAGGCGCAGGAGGGATCAAGAGAAACAGATAAAAGTCCTGCAGGACAAGCTAGCGACCCCATCAAAGGCGCATAAAGTATATAGAACTACGGACACCCTGCGGGCATTAGCAGAGATCAAACAGCAATTGAACATCAGGCTAGCCTCCCAGGCAGAAAAGGAGATGAGCTGGTCCAGACGTAGGTACTTTGAGAAGGCGAACAAGCCGGACACCCTATTAGCAAACAAACTGAGAAACAAAATCCCTAATTACCATATACAAACTATACGCACACAAGGGGGAGATCTTACTTCCAATCCTAAACGGATCGTAATGGAGTTTAAAGACTACTACGAGACGCTATACGATGGAGGTAAGGTCATACACAATCAAAAGACGAGGGATAATCTCGGGGAATTCTTAAAAGAGGCTAAATTACCGACACTGAGCAGGGTGGAGAAGGAAGCGTTACAGTTGGACTTCTCTTTAGTTGTAAAGTCACTTAAACCGGCCAAGGCGCCCGGGCCAGATGGTTTCTCCAACTTATACTATAAAAAATACTTGAAAATTTTAGCCCCACATCTATTGAAGCTCTTTAACTCTATACTACACGGGGCCTCGTTCCCAGCTCAGATGCTTCAGGCGTCAATCTCCCTGATCCATAAACCTGGAAAGGACCCGGCAGACTGTAAGAGCTACCGGCCCATCTCATTGATTAACACGGATGTCAAAATCTTCTCCAAATTAATAGCTAACAGAGTGGGTATCGTCCTTCCCAGGTTAGTTCACCCAGATCAGGTAGGGTTCATCGGAGGAAGGCAAGCGGCAGACAATACCAGAAGGATAATAGATTTGGTAGATCTGGCACAGAGACAAAACATCCCGTTAATGGTACTAAGTCTGGACGCCGAAAAAGCCTTCGATAGAATAGATTGGCCCTATTTGAGGAAGACGCTTGGAGCATTTGGCTTTGAGGGACGCCTCTTGAAGGCCATTATGGCACTCTACGAGGGGCCAGCGGCAAGGGTGAGACATCAGGGTTTCTCTTCTGAGCAATTTTTAATTAAGAGCGGTACACGACAGGGATGCCCGTTGTCCCCCTTGTTGTTCGCCCTATGCGTGGAACCCTTGGCGGCACATATTAGAAACAACCCGGACATTACGGGAATAACTGTAAAAGGGCAATCACACAAAGTGGCGCTCTACGCAGACGATGTGATCCTGACATTGTCACAGCCTCTCACCTCCCTGCCTAGTGTCTTCTCAATCCTGGGGACCTTTAAACAAATTTCTGGGTTCAAAATTAATCAGGCCAAATCGGAAGCCCTCAATATAAATTTATCCAAACCAGTAGAAAAACTAATTGAACTCAATTTCAATTTTAAATGGCAACCCTCTATGATAAAATATTTAGGGTTATACATTACAAAAGAGTACAAGGCTTTATACATAGCTAATTATCCCAGGTTGTTTCGGACCTTTCGTGAGGATCTCTGGAGATGGGCGGAGTGCAGTATCTCGTGGATAGGCCGTATTCACAGTGTGAAGATGAATCTCCTGCCACGAGTGCTGTACCTTTTCCAGGCCCTCCCGATCCCCCTGATAAAAGAAGACATCCTCTCGCTGCAGTCCCTGATAACACAATTTATTTGGAATAAGAGACATCCACGAATTAACAGAGCAATCTTGAGGAGGCCGACCTTGAGAGGAGGGTTGGGGGTGCCATGCTTGTTCGCCTACTACAAGGCAGCTCAACTGAGCCAGATTGTGCAATGGCACACAGATCCGAATTTTCGGAGGTGGGTAGCATTAGAAAAAGAATGTTGCTCACCAATAGATATTAAGAACCTAATTTGGCTGCCCAAAAAAAGTCGGGCCGTTATGCAGACACCTCTGCAGACCATGGTTAACTCCTTGAAGGTCTGGGACGCGGTTAAGTTCAAGTGCCACCTCACGTCTCTACACTCTCTGATGACTCCCATTTGGGGGAACCCAAACTTTGCTCCAGGTGTGGATAGTGCTATTTTCTCAAAATGGATCCAAGCAGGGTATCTCCGTTTAAAAGATCTGGAGGGCAGGTTACACATAAAAACATTTGATCATATTAAAGAGGAGAAAAATATACCTAACACAGAATTTTTTAGATACCTCCAGATCAGGGCCTTCTACAATGAAGCCCCAATTAGGCCCCGGAGAACAAATTTTGAGCAGCTCTGTTCAAGAGATACGGACACAAGAGGACTAACATCTAGAATGTACAGGGAAGTAGTATGCCCGGAGACGGACGACCAACCCAAACTTGCCTACATGAGACAGTGGGAGGCGGACCTAGGAGAGACATTAGAGGACGAGGACTGGGATGGGATCCTGCAGATGGCAGCCAAAAGTTCCATCTGCACCACATTAAAGGAGAATGCATATAAAGTCCTGATGATGTGGTATTACACGCCCGCCAAATTATCTAAATTTGTCAAAGGCTACTCCCCGCTCTGCCCCAAACAGTGCGGGGAGAGAGCGGACCTGCTCCATATGCTGTGGTCTTGCACAAAGGTAAACCCGATTTGGGTGGAAATTAACGATTGGCTCCAAAGACTGTTAAACGTGGAGATCCCCTTAACCCGTGGCTATTCTTATTGGGTAGACGAGTCGAGGGACTATCAAACGCCACACATAAATTAATCACACATCTGGCCACAGCCACCAGATGCGAGATCGCAGCAGTATGGAAACAAACAGAGATCCCAATTATCCCAAAGATTAGAAACAGAATTTGTTTGTGTGCCGGATGGAACAGTTGACGAGTTTGGTCAACGACACCGGCTCAAATTTTCTAAAAGTCTGGGAGCCTTGGTTGGCACAGACAGACATCCCGGGAATAGATATCACCACAATCTTGCAATGATTAACGGCAAATGCATTCTCCGGTAATGAAAGGGATCCTTGACAACTTAGAGACCGAAAGCCCAATGTAAGAGAGAGATCCAGGTCACAAGAGACACATAGAGATGGAGGCGATCGGAGAGGTCATTGGGCGAGCGTGATGATCAATGTCCCCGGCGAGAGAGAGAGGCCTAAATCAAATCAAATCACAAACACGAAGCCCGAATGGTAGAGGATAAGTGGACCACCCCCTGAGCATACCGACAACCTCCCCCCCCCTCCCTTCCTCCCGTTCTTCCCCATTAGCCAATGGGCGTGTCTTCCTCCCCCCTGTTCGTCTTGTGAGTCTAGTTTGTCAAATTTTTGATGGTTTATATAATACATGAAGGAACTAAATGCGGTGATATATTTGTAGACAATGGATGGTGTTACCATGTACGATGTAATTCACCCAATAAAATCAAAGTTATAAAAAAAAAAAAAATCGTTTACTATCACTGATTTTATAAACTGCAACACCAACTTTGTGGTTTACTTATTGGAATGTCCATGCGGCCTACAATACGTAGGCCGCACCAAAAGAAGTTTAAAACTCCGCATACAGGAACATGTAAGAAATATTAAAAACGCTCTACAGACGCATAGCGTAAATCGCCATTATTCCCTTTACCACAATAAAGACCCTTCCTCTCTCACATATAAAGGAATTAAACATATACCCCTCAATAGACGAGGAGGTGATAGACTGAAGGAGGTTTCTATCCAAGAAACATACTGGATACAAAAACTAGAAACTTTAGGTGTTAACGGTCTAAATGAGAATATAGATCTGTGGTGCCTTTATTGACTAATACCGTATTTCCTCGATTGTAAGACGCCATCGATTGTAAGACGCACCATCGATTTGGCCCTTACTATCGAAGAAAATTCCTTTTTCACTTACCATGTCAGAGGAGGAAGAAGCGGGCGGCAGGAGACTTCCCACATCTGCAGATGGTTGAAGATGGACAACAGATGGGACAGGTGCCAAGTCTGCAGGTGAATGAAGATAAGAAGATGGCAGGCGTGCTGTAGCAGGGGATCATAATAGCATGAGAGCAGGAGCAGAGCGGCATAGGGGAACGACTTGAGAGGTGCACACTGTAACACCGGAAGTTGACCGGAGTCTGACTTCCGGTTTCAGTGTGCACCTCCCAAACCGTTCCCCTATGCCGCTCTGCTCCTGCTCAGCTCTCCTGCTATTATGATCTCCTGCTAACCGCACGCCCGCCATCTTCTTTTCTTCATTCACCTGCAGACTTGGGACCTTTCCTGCCGCCCGCTTCGTCCTCCGTTGACATGGGACATTTCCTAAAACATGGTAAGTTAAAAGAGGGGGTTAGTGCTGTAGACACTTTAAAAAAAATAATTTATACATCGATTCTAAGACGCACCCCGATTTCAGACACGTGAAAATCAGAAAAAAGGTGCGTCTTAGAATCGAGGAAATAGGGTATATATCTGATTGTTTTGCTGTGCTTGGTCTTTACTTTACTTAATGATAAAATGATAGGTGTTTCCAGGTCAATAATATACTGTACTCTTTCATTGTGTTAATATATGTGTTCTCTTAACAAATTTTAACAGAGTTTTTGTTTTTCTCCAGAGTCTTGCACATCAACAAAACAGTGTATAGGCTATCTTGTATTATTGAATCTATTTACTGCTGATATAAATTGTTTATTAATATATGGTGTGTATTAACTAATAAAGAAGTGTTCTAATAGTACACCTGCCGTACCTGATGGGGTTAAACTAGTCATTATCAAGAGCTACTCAATGCTCCTAATCACTCATACACATGAATGGAATAACCATGCCATATTGTAATTGACAGTTTGACTAATGAGGGACGTTGCAGGGGTATATAAGTTTTAATCAATGTATTTTTCAATATCCCTGATGAAGTAGCGTTGCTACGAAACGCGTTGGATAGATTATTTGCTTTAAATAAGTCCAATTGGTGATTTTATACCCAAAACTTGTATTTCTGTGGCATATTTCGATCTTGTGGTGTTTACCTTTAAGTGCCGTAAAATCTTCACTTACGGCCTTCCGCACTTTGCGGCCGTCGTGAAACTCTATGGGACACATGGACAACAGCTCCAAAAGCTAACCGGAGACTGGAAACTCTCTGATTCCTACCAGCGTTTATACTGGCAACCAGCTGGACGGAGAGGTGATCGGGAGAGCTTACTGACAAGTAAGACTCAAACTGTACCAACACAGCCCCAAGCAGAAGCTGCGTCCTGAAGTGCCCAGACGGTCCGTTCAGCAAGTGGAGGAAAAGTCCCTGGCAGTGAGGTGGATGTCCCTCGATGCAGTACTTACCCTGTGATGCCTGGTAACACATGTCTATGTACATGAAATGCTGTCTTATTACTAATCTGATGTACGCAGATTTATTACCCTTATAAATACATAATCATTTGATTTTATTTACTTCACTATGTGCATTTGCGCTTTTGTTTTTCTTGTTTTTCAGTTGTTCTAGGTGTTAACTACCCCTACACGCACAGCTGCAGACGCCTTTTCTTAACACAGAGGTTGTGTATTATACTTAACACATAGGTGATTAATGGGTTAAAACAGTAGAGGTTTTTTGTTGCGCACTTCTATTTTGCTTTTTCACTGTACAGTGATACATGACACAATACATACACCGATATATCCCGAGTCTCCCGTGCAGAGATTAGGAATATACCTGGACTATGAGGCTGGGCGGCTGTCCTTTTATCAGCTGTGTGACCCGATCAGACACTTACACACCGTCACTGCCACCTTCACTGAGCCTCTTCATGCTGCATTCTGGGTAGGGGATAATGGCTGGGTCAGAATCAGGAGCTAGGAGTACTGATCCCGGCCCAGCAGGGAACCCATAGATATAGTGTATATTGTGTTTGTGGGTTTGTGTGCCACTCTCATTGGCTCTCATTGGCTCTCAAGCTCTCCCATTGGCTGACTGCGGGGGCGGGGCCTTGGCTCTTATTGGCTCTCATTGCCTGACTACGGGGCGGGGCCTTGCTGCAGCTTGGTGGGGGGGAGGGGGGGAGGGTTGTGGTTACCACAGATCTGCGCATTGATTGGTTGAATCATTATGATGTCCACAGTTTTACACGGGACTTGTAGTTCACGTCTGTAACTAAAATTGTAACAGAAGAGAAGCAGGACTACAACTCCCAGAAGCCCCTGCAGGCAAGAGAGACCACATGACAAGAGACGGCCAATCTCAATCAGTGCAGTTGTGGAGAGAGAAAGAGACAGAGGGTGAGTAAGTGGAGAGACATCACAGGCAGACGTGTGGGGTGATTGCACACACAGACAGGACACACAGCCCCTCAGATCTGTCCCTCCCACTGCAGGGGGATACAGACAGGACACACAGCCCCTCACATCTGTCCCTCCCACTGCAGGGGGACACAGACAGGACCCACAGCCCCTCACATCTGTCCCTCCCACTGCAGGGGGACACAGACAGGACCCACAGCCCCTCACATCTGTCCCTCCCACTGCAGGGGGACACAGGACAGGACACACAGCCCCTCACATCTGTCCCTCCGCTGCAGGGGGACACAGACAGGACCCATAGCCCCTCACATCTGTCCCTCCCACTGCAGGGGGACACAGACAGGACACACAGCCCCTCACATCTATCCCTCCCACTGCAGGGTGACACAGACAGGACCCACGGCCCCTCACATCTGTCCCTCCCACTGCAGGGGGACACAGACAGGACACAGCCCCTCACATCTGTCCCTCCCGCTGCAGGGGGACACAGACAGGACCCATAGCCCCTCCACATCTGTCCCTCCCACTGCAGGGTGACACAGACAGGACCCACAGGCAATTCTTCTCGTCTCCCCAGACGGCCATAAACAGGTTAGCATAGCTCGGTGGGACCTAATCCCATCTTATACTATATTAGTGAAAGCACTGTATGTTTGCCTGCCTGGATGTCCGGTGTCCCTAGCGGCAATCTCATTGGTCCCTTAGGCCGCCCGCCCCCGCACACCTCTCATTGGCCTCACACACTCACACCACCCCCTTGGTCCGCCCCCCACACCTCTCATTGGCCTGAGGCGGAGTGACGGGCCAAAGGTCCAAAAAAATAAATAAAAACACACACACACACACACACACACACACACACACACGGGGGGGGGGGGGTGTTACAACAGTGTTAACAGCACATCTCCCGCTCTCTTCCCCACCGGTCCCCGGAGGCTCCGCCTCTTCCTGTTTCCCGCGCTTTCACCCCCTCCCCCCCCTCCACGTGGGAGCTGCCGGACGGGTGAGTGAGCGGTCTTCACGTCCCCCTCACCCCCCTTCACCTCCTCACTCACTTCCCCTCCACCCCCCCGGCGCCGCTACAGTCAGCGGGGGAGCGGGAGTGATCACCTCCCCTCACTCACTTCCCCTCCACCCCCCCCCCCCCGGTGCCGCTACACTCAGCGGGGGAGCGGAGTGATCACCTCCCCATACTCACTTCCCCTCCACCCCCCCCCCCCCCGGCGCCGCTACACTCAGCGGGGGAGCGGAGTGATCACCTCCCCTCACTCACTTCCCCTCCACCCCCCCGGCGCCGCTACACTCAGCGGGGGAGCGGAGTGATCACCTCCCCTCACTCACTTCCCCTCCACCCCCCCCCGGCGCCGCTACACTCAGCGGGGGAGCGGAGTGATCACCTCCCCTCACTCACTTCCCCTCACTCACTTCCTCTCCACCCCCCCCCCCCCGGTGCCGCTACACTCAGCGGGGGAGCGGAGTGATCACCTCCCCCATACTCACTTCCCCTCCACCCCCCCCCCCCGGCGCCGCTACACTCAGCGGGGGAGCGGAGTGATCACCTCCCCTCACTCACTTCCCCTCCATCCCCCCCCCGGCGCCGTTACAGTCAGCGGGGGAGCGGAGTGATCACCTCCTCTCACTCACTTCCCCTCCACCCCCCCCCCGGCGCCGTTACAGTCAGCGGGGGAGCGACCACAAGACGCTGCCTCCCGCCTCAGATCCACGTGGGAGCTGCGGGACGGGTGAGTGAGCGGCCTTCACCTCCCCTCACCCACCCCTCACTACACTTCCCCTCCCTTCCACATCCCCTCCACCCCCCCTCCACCTCCCCTCCACCCCCCCTCCACCTCCCCTCACCCACCCCTCCACCTCCCCCCTCACCCCACCCCTCCCTTCCACCTCCCCCTCCCCTTCACCCCCCCCCCTTAACCTTCCCTCCATCCCCCCCTTAACCTCCCCCTCCACCCCCCCCTTCACCTCCACTCCACCCCCCCCCTTCACCTCCCCTCCACCCCCCCCTTCACCTCCCCTCCACCCCCCTTCACCTCCCCTCCACCCCACCTTCACCCCCACCTTCACTTCACTCCCCCTTACAACCTCCCACCACCTCCCCACCTTCCCACCACCTCCCCCCTCTTCCCACCACCTCCCCCCCTTTCCACCGCCCCCACCCTTCCCACCTTCCCACCACCTCCCCCCCTTCCCACCACCTCCCCCCTTCCCACCTTCCCACCACCTCCCCCCTCTTCCCACCACCTCCCCCCCTTTCCACCGCCCCCCCCCTTCCCACCTTCCCACCACCTCCCCCCCTTCCCCCCTTCCCACCACCTCCCCCCCCTTTCCACCTCCCCCCCTCCTCCCCCCTTCCCACCACCTCCCCCCTCTTCCCCCCTTCCCACCACCTCCCCCTTCCCCTCCTCCATCTCCCCCTTCCCCTCCTCCATCTCCCCCCTTCCCCTCCTCCATCTCCCCCCTTCCCCTCCTCCATCTCCCCCCTTCCCCTCCTCCATCTCCCCCCCTTCCCCTCCTCCACCTCCCCCCTTCCCCTCCTCACCTCCCCCCTTCCCCTCCCCCCTCCTCCACCTCCCCCTTCCCTTCCTACACCTCCCCCCTTCCCCTCCTCCCGCCTCTGCCTTTCGCCCACCCGCACTTCTGCCTTTCACCCGCCCACCGCTCACATCCCCGCGCCACACAGCCGCCGCACGCACTAAACAGACCTGCCACACTCGACACACACCCGCCGCCTCTCACCCACCCCACACACTCGACACACACCTGCCGCCTCCTGCCCCTACGCAACAATATCACTGACCAGCTGTCACCCGCACTCGCCACACACCCGCCGCCTCACACCCTAGCAGGACCCCGACCCACAGCCAGCACTCACTACCCACGCGCCACCCGTACTGAACACCCACCCGCCGCCTCACACCCTAGCAGGACCCCGACCCACAGCCAGCGCTCACTACCCATGCGCCACCCGTACTGAACACCCACCTGCCGCCTCACACACGCTCACACCCTAGCAGGACACTCGCCTCACATTTTCACATCACCTATGTCACCAAAATATACATTGTACTGTGGTGTGTTTACAATAAACCATTTTATACAACATCGTATTACATTTTCTTCCATCTTTTTCAACATTATTATCCAACCTTTACAACAAATAGTCACCTATTGTTCCACAATTTATAAATAATAATACCTATTACGCATTTACATCCCGGCAACGCCGGGGTCTCTCAGCTAGTCTATAATGAAATTGACTTGTATCTCAGTCAAGTCCACATCCCTTAGTAGAACTTTGTTTATGGCCTCACAGCCCTTTATCCCGCTCTAGTTGATGTATAAAGCGACATTACGTCGCATATTCGCCATTAGATAATATTGCTCCCACTTTACTTTGTTTAGACTGTTAATCATACGTGTTGTGTCCCTCAGAGACGCCCTTTGCTGCACCACATATTCTGAAGGAACCCGTCTATATACAGTGACAGGTTGGTCGTTAGTGAGTCAATCCCCGAGACGATGGGCCTGCCTGGGGGATTGACTACACTTTTGTGAACTTTAGGTTAATGGTATAATACTGGTTTATGGCCGTCTGAGAAGACGAGAAGATCTGGCAGGGGGGAAGAGCTCGGGTCGGGCCCTGGTCCTCTGGCGTCGTTTCATCGACGACATGTTTTTAATTTGGAAGGGGGAACAGGGAGAGTTAGAGTCCTTCTTGGTGTCTTTGAATACTAATGATTAGTAATTGAAGATTCACTAGCAATATCAGTGGCAGCCAAGTTAATTTCCTTGATTTAGTCATCTTCATAGAGGAAGGTAACATAAAAACTAGAACGTATTTCAAGGATACAGATAAGAGCAATTTTATATTCAGATCCAGCTGCCACCTGCCCAGATGGATGGACAATGTGCCATCGGGGCAGTTTCCGCGAATTAAAGGAAATTGCAGTGATAGGAGAGACCTGTTATATGCCGGCCAACAGACTGAAAGGGAGGTTTGGAGAGAGAAACTGTAACGATTAGATGAGGCAATGTCCAGGGTACATTCGCTCAACAGAGAAGATTCTAGAAGGAATGATCCATTGGACTTTGCTTTCCTCACAAATTACAGTTGGGGAAGCAAAGGAAATCAAAAACATCATCAGTAATCATTGGGGGTATTCTCAAGAATTACCCCATTTTGGGTGAAATCATACCGGAAAAACCGAATGTGATTCTCAGGGAAGCGTGTAATCTTAAAAATAACCGGGCACACCGGTGGCATTAATAAAGAGGCACTTTACAAACGACAAACTGCTTCAGCGCAGTAATGGTTTCTTTGGCTGCAGCAGCTGCAGAGAACGTCAGTTCAAATCAATAAATAAAACAGAATTCAGTTTAACATCTCGGGGGGAATTCCTCGTAGAATCGGGTATCACCCGTAGAACAGGACCCCCACCGCCTACATGCTCGGCGTGCCCGTGTAAATGGCAATATATTGGCAAAACCGAAGGACCGGTCAGGACGAGAATTATTGAGCATCTCAGCAGCATAAAAAGGAAACTAGTTACACACAGCGTCTCAAACCCCTTCCTAGAAAGGCCCCAGGGAGAAACCCCGGGCCTGACCTGTAGGGCCATGGAGTCTGTGAAACCACATTGGCGAGGGGGGGGGGACAGAACTTAGAACTGGTAAAGAGAGAACCATTCTGGACTCATACATTGAGAACCCTCCCCCAGGGGTGTAAATATGGGACTAGATGTTGCACCTTTCCTGAGAGAAGCATTTTTAGTTACTAACGTTGCCTCTTTCCCCCGTGATCCATCCCTTCTCCTCTCTAGGAGATCATCAAGTCGTCTTTATTAGAGTTGTTTAATTATCATGTATTTTTAACGATACCATGTACTCTGTAATGTGTATTATACTACGTGATCCATCCATTACCGCCATGTCCCATTGTCCCACATACCTTTGTACAGCCATGGACGGGCAGCATTGTTATAAATATGGTTACCCCAGATGTGTCCACATCATTGTGTAAAT
>NW_027453861.1:173192-265776 GCF_040206685.1 Ascaphus truei | reverse complement strand
GGAAGTCTCCCGGAGGCATTAGGCCCACCACCCTTATCTTTAGGGAGATGAGGGTCCCCAAAACTGGGCTCTTTAACTAGCCCACTCTTTTCTCTTCTTCTTCTACCTCTTTCTCACTCTTTTCTTCTCCAACCCCCCCCCCCCCCAGCCCCTCCACAACCCCCCCCCCCCCAGCCCCTCCACAACCCCCCCAATCACTTCCGCCCGCAAACGGAAAATCAGAAGCCGTCTCAGAATCAGCACCCACACTTACCAGGTATTGTGTGCAAGAAAGTCTAAGATAAATTCACGCATAAACCTGTCCCCTTATCCATACATAACCAACAGGGACAAGCACGATCGAGGGCACGCAGGAACCCCGGAAGCCAAGACCCAGCAGAACCATCACACAGCCACCAGGACAAGGTAGGACTATGGAGACCCCCACCACCTTGGGAAAGTGGAGGGAAAGACAAGCTCCTCGAGACACCACATTTTTAAGAATGGCCCCAAACATAACACTCAAACTAGTGTCCCTAAATGTTAGGGGACTCAATTCAGCAATCAAAAGAAAGCTCGCCTTACAAGAACTAAAAAAAACAAAAGGGGACGTGTTGTTCCTACAGGAAACACACTTTAATACGGTAACACCCCCTAACACCTTTCAGAGAGTCTATCCCCAGGCATATTATGCATCCTGTTCCACCAAAAAAAAGGGTGTAGCTATCCTATTTAGACAAAACGTTAAGTTCACATTAAAAAAGCAGACCTCAGACCCAGAGGGTACATTCCTCATTCTGCAGGGCACACTATCAGATGTAGAGATTACCCTTGTTAGCATATACGCCCCAAACGAAGGCCAGGCCGTTTTTTTGAGGGACCTATGCGACAGTCTAGCCCCCCAACCTAGAACTACGCTACTGCTAGCAGGAGATTTCAACATGCTAGTAGAACCTGACCATGATAGGGCGAGCCCATTGGGAACCCCCCACCCACGCTCCACGGCAAAAAAAACGCCAAAGAGTTCCGGAACATACTAAAAGAGTTTTCGCTGATAGATATTTGGCGGGCGCAGCATCAGGGTCAGAGAGACTACTCGTATTTCTCTCCCCCACACCAGACCTATTCAAGGATTGATTCTTTTCTGGGCACCAAAGACATCTTCCAGGCAACCTCCCACTCAGACTTAGGATCTATATCATGGTCGGACCATGCTCCGGTATCACTGACACTCTCCCTCCCCTTCTATAAATATAGCCAATATAATTGGAAATTGAACGATTCTCTGTTAAACCAAATAGACGTAGAGATAGAGATTAAGCAAAAGCTCAGAGAATACTTTGCGCTGAATAAGGGCTCGGTGGAGTCACCAGCGATGCTATGGGAGGCCCATAAGGCTACTATCAGAGGGAATATCATCTCCATAGCCTCACAATAAATAAAACAGAAACTGTACAATGAATTAGCGGAGAAAGTCAAACTCCTAGAACATAAACATAAAGCTAATCCCTCAAAACAGCTACGCAAAGTGCTGGACAAAGCCAGATCTGACTTTAAACAGATACAAATAGACGAAGTGGAGAGAGCGCTGCGGTGGACCAAGCAAAAATATTATGACAAAGGGAATAAGGCCGACCGGTTACTAGCTTCCAAATTGAGAGGTCCGAGAACCAAATCTCAAATAACAGTTATACAGACGAAGGCGGGCACCAAAACATACTGTGAGAAACAGATAGCAGCCGCATTCTCAGACTTCTACTCCAAACTATATAACTTACATTTCCCCCAAAACAGAGCTTCAAATAAGGAAGCCATAACTAAATACCTAGCATCATGTAAACTCCCAAACCGTTCGGAAGGTGACCTCTCAGAAATAAATAAAGAAATTTCGCAGGAAGAGTTATTAGAAGCCATCTCCCAACTAAAACCTAGCAAAACGCCTGGCCCAGATGGGTTCTCCAATCAATACTATAAAAAATTTAAATTGATTTTGTGGTAAATACAGTGTGGTAACTACCGCCCCATGGCCCTCCTTAATTCGGACCTGAAACTTTACAGCAAAATTCTAGCTAACAGATTAACCCCCATTCTCCCAAGCCTAATCCACATGGATCCAGTCGGGTTTATTTCCGGCAGACAAGCCTCGGACAACACGAGAAAAATCATTAACATAATCGACCCTGTACATCTCTCATCCACGAAAGCCATCCTGTTAAGTCTAGACGCGGAAAAGGCGTTTGACAGGATCAGGTGGGACTTTCTAGATCAAACATTAATTAAATTCGGATTTAAGGGCCCATACCTGGAGGGGATTAGAGCCCTATACAAAACTCCCACGGCCATAGTGAAGCTCCCAGGAGGAAACTCGAACCCTATAAACATTAGGAATGGTACTCGACAGGGATGCCCCTTGTCTCCGCTTCTATTTGCCCTCTCCATCGAACCCTTGGCAACAACAATTAGAGAGGACAGAAATATAAGTGGTATTGCAATTGGAGATACGGATTACAAAATATCCCTTTTTGCTGACGACATTATCCTAACTCTAGCCAACCCCTTGACTTCACTCCCGAATTTACACTCGCAACTAGATAAATTTAGCAAAATCTCAGGGTACAAAATCAATATGGATAAGTCGGAAGCACTAAACATATCTCTACCTAGTCCCGAGGCCGAACTGCTACAAACAAATTTCAATTATAAATGGAGCTCCACAAAAATCAAATACTTGGGAATTCAAATAGCACGGGAGTACAAATTATTATACCAATACAACTACCCGCCCCTGTTTGAGAGGCTAAAAAAAGATCTACAGAGCTGGAATGGATACCAGATATCTTGGCTAGGCAGGATAGCCACGGTCAAAATGAATATCCTACCGAGACTTCTGTATTACTTCCAGACTCTCCCAATCGATATCCCAATGTCGGAATTAAAGAATATGCAAAACAGAATTTTTCAATTTATTTGGCAAAACAAAAGACCAAGAGTAGCTAGAACTATAATGCTAGCACCAAAAGAATGCTGAGGCTTGGCTGTCCCAGATATCATTAAATACTATTTGGTGGCCCAACTCAAACAAGTGATAATGTGGAACAACGACCCAACTACTAGCTGTTGGACAGGGATAGAGTCTACCTATGCGAGACCTCTCTCGCTCCCGGCCACCCTGTGGACTGTGCGGGGCAGAGAGACCTTCTCGGAAACATTAAAACTGGGAGCAATGAAATGTACATGGAGAATATGGACCAAAATAAAGATAAATATGGCTTGACGGCTCACCCCACTCTATTAACACCCATATTCAGTAACCCAGAGTTCCCCCCCGGCTGGCTCCCACAGAGACTTAGTAAATTTAAACAGTTAAAGATGAGGGTAGCAGAGGACTTTATTGGGAAAGGTAAGCTCTTACCGATCCAGGAGCTGGAAAAAAAATATCAAACGGTAAACCTACCAATATTTGGCTTCCTGCAAATCAGGCACTACCTGCAAACAGTCTCCAAAGACATGGCTTTCCAACCATTAACGAATTTTGAACGACTGTGCAGGAAAGGGTACTATTACAAAGGATTGATTTCGGAGATATATCTGGGCCTGGCGCGATCAGCGGGCTGTTCCCAACATAGTTATATGCAGAAATGGGCAGAAGATTTAAATATAGAGATTGAAAGGGAAGACTGGGAGGATATCTGGGAGGCAGCTTCCAAAACATCGATCTGCACTACTATCAAAGAGAACATATATAAAATCATATTTCATTGGTACCTAACCCCAAATAGGTTGAGCCAAATCTTCCCCGGGACCCCAGATTTGTGTTGGAGGGGATGCGGGCAAAGAGGAGACATGGCCCATATCTGGTGGAATTGCCCAAAGATTCAGGTGTTCTGGATCATGATCAAAACATTGATCCGAGAATACCTGGGGGTAGAGATTGAGGTGGACCCACTGACCATGATGCTGGCTAAACCAATTGACGATTTACAGTAGATACTGCAGAAAGCAAGATGGTGGGACACGTACTCACGGCGGCACGCTGCTCCGTGGCAGCTGCATGGAAAAAGGTGAATGCCCCGCTAAACAGACCGTGCTCCGCAGACTAAGAGAAATAAAGACAATGGAACTCCTCACGGATAAACTGTCCCAAAGAGTGGACAAGTTCCATAAAACATGGGAAATTTGGCCGGGCGTGTAACAAACTCCTAAAGGAAGAACTAGGATACTCAAAAAGCTAGGCGGCACCCTACACCCCCCCCCCCTCCCCACCCCCCCTCTCTTTTTCTGCTTCTCTTCTTTACTCTCCTCTATCCTATCACTAAAAGAGGTACTCGCGGCGGCTTCCCCATCAGAACCCAAACAGTGGGAACATGTGAACAATCAGCCATTAGCGCATTCAGATACACATCTAACTGAATAAAGAAAGCGGACTGCTGACGTCTATTGTATCCCACGTAAACATCAATGTTCCCCCAATATATGTACAGCAAAGTTTATTATATGTTGTGTACCCGGATAAAAACAATAAAAAAATTGAAACAAAAAAAATGTACAAAATTGGAACTGACTCATTTAGCAAAGTATACAGCTCTAATTATCCCACCGGGGGGGGGGATACAAAGGGAGGGGGGGCGTGTGGGGTAAACATGGGGGTCTGGGGAGCAGGAAAACATATAGAGACACTGGGGTAGGGTAAGAGGGGCAACGTTTCGGGGTAGCAACCCTTTCTTCTGGCCCGTTCCCTTGGGTCCACAGGAACCTCACGGTACTTCCCCTGACCCGTATCCCCCTCTAGGACACAAGAATGAAATCACAGAGCAATCACCCAGCTCTGCCGTGAGCGCCCCCCGCAGTAACGGGAAGTGTATCAGGGTAACGCACCCCGTCCTTATTCTCCGTAAAGGCGCTATGCGCCGCCCCCCGCAGTAACGGGAAGTGTATCAGGGTAACGCACCCCGTCCTTATTCTCCGTAAAGGCGTTATGCGCCGCCCCCCGCAGTAACGGGAAGTGTATCAGGGTAACGCACCCCGGCCTTATTCTCCGTAAAGGCGCTATGCGCCGCCCCCCGCAGTAACGGGAAGTGTATCAGGGTAACGCACCCCGTCCTTATTCTCCGTAAAGGCGTTATGCGCCGCCCCCCGCAGTAACGGGAAGTGTATCAGGGTAACGCACCCCGGCCTTATTCTCCGTAAAGGCGCTATGCGCCGCCCCTCCTTGGTGACTCTAAACCAAGTAATGGAGACCACACAATGTTGGAAGAAAAGGTCACAGCTTTATTTTAACATCCGCTGTTAAAATCCTACCAGCCTGCCCGCCAGCCCAGCACGCTCCCTGCAAAATGGGGGGGGAGATCCTTGCCCAGCGGCCAGCGATTGGCCGCGCTCCCTCCCCCCGCCCGTAGCATGTGAATGGGGGAGGGGGGGGAGGAGATCCTTGCCCAGGCAGCCAGCGATTGGCCCGCTCCCTCCCCCCGCCAAAAAGCACTGTAAAATGGGAGGGGGAGATCCTCATTCAGCCGATGTTGGGCTGCTTCCCTCCCCCTCCCGCCCCTCGGGTCAGCTTAGGCCCAGCCCTAAAGCTGGCGCCCAGCCTTTTACCAGCGTTGATTGGGCATAGGCCGGCCCAGCCCTACAGCCGGCGCCTCCAGCCTGCCGAGCTGTTCTAGGGGCTCCAGCTGACAGGCGGACCCTAAAGTCCTCGCCCGTTCTCCGTCTCGTGAGCTTGGCTGGCGCGGCAGCTCCGCCACCCGGAGGCCCCTCTGCCGGGCACTGGCTACCCTGGGGCTGACACGCCCACCCAAAGCTGTGACCTCTGATCTTAAATTCTTCCCGCAAACTCCCCTTGATGTTACTTAGAACACCTCCAACCCCTGTGGCGATAGATGCACGCAGTCCCTTCTGCGCCAGCTGCACTCTTTGGTGTCAGTCTCTCTGCGCTCTAAGAGTCTTACCGCCGCTAGAGAGGATGAATTTTGCCCATGGCCTTATTTACCTTCCTCCTAGCTTTCTCTTTCCGTGGCCCCTTTTAAAATTCGCTTTGGAATAATTACAGACCAAATGATTACAACCTCACCCCACAGCGCCTTCAAGCGGGCGTATTCCTGCCGTAACCGATAAATCAACTCTAGTGTTTTGGTGTTGGCTGGGTCGTTCCCCCCAAGGTGTAGCAAACATCCGGTTTCACCTGCAATTCTGCTCGCGCCTTGTCCAGAGCCGGTTACAGATCAACCAAGCACCTTCCTCTCTTCCCAAGCCACCGCCAATTCACCCCCTCCCCCGTACACCACAGCTGCTGGCCGCACCGCTGATCCTTCGCCCATACGTGTGCCCCATGAATGAAGGAATGACCCATGATCCACACTTCCAGGGCCTTGTGCAGCTGTCTCCTGAGAGGGAAAACATGTTAATCTTCTTGCGTCCGCACGTTGCTGTGCCCTTTGGCCCTGATGTAACCCCTATCGGCACTGGGTTTCCACCTCCCCGGTTTCTTTATTTGCTCCGGCGTACAGCCACTCAGCTGCCGCTGTAGCGGCACCGATTCTGAAGGATACCAAATACACTAGGATCCATCCCCCCTAGCGGCAAGGCACCGCCTAAAAACGCTTTGAAACGGGCACCTTGTGAGTGGCGTTGCGTCCTGCCTTATGCCTGGGCCTTGCGTACCGCTTAATCATCACCACTGGGCCCTCTCTTCTGCTATTTGTCCATTGAGGACCCCACACTCCCCTTCCCGCTTGGTCGGTTTTAGACCTGCGAACCTTGCACGCCACAGACGTACCATTGAGAATCGCGCTTATGAAAACAAACCCGAACCCTTGCTTGCTTTAGATGCTGCCGCTAGCTCGCCGACCCTGAAGGAGCCACAGAAAGCCGCGGCCAATGCTACTCTGAACAGATCCCTTCCCGCTGTATAGACACATTCCTTTTTTGTTGCCATCATCAATACCTCAAGCCTGCCTGGCGTTACCGGCTTCCTGCCGTCGGTTCTCCTGGCTTCGCCCCTATCCCAGCCTATGAGGATTCTCCTTGTTGTGAAATCCTTAATTATGTCCTTGATGTTGTGGAGCTTCAGGAATAAAGCCAAACCTGACAACCTGGCCCCAACACTGGCCCGTGTTGCCCCAGCTGTCTTCTGGGCCTGTAGGAAGCCAATGATCCGCGTGCTGCTACCTCGCTTACCCTCAACTCTGTCTTCTTCCTTGAATAATAGCCATATGTGCCAAGCCCGGAGGTAGGTTTTCCAGGTGCGTGGGGCTAGCGACTTCTGGACCAGGTCCATTAGTCCGATATCCCCATCTGCCAAATGTGACGTGGGCACGTTAGACCTGTGGCATTTGCTGCTGCTCGCCTAACGCTGGCCAATTGAACCGTGGTAAGGCGTCTGCCATCACGTTTAATCTCCCCAGGACATGCTGGGCGTTAAGCGTTGATGTTGCTGCGCATGCAGAGCTGCGGCAGCCGGATCACTGGGCTTGATGTGGCAGGGAGGCTGTTCCCTGCTCCACCACCCCGAGGTGGTGGGACCAGAATATGATGTGCTTGTTACTCGGCTCCTTAGCCCAACGCTCTACCGCCACTATGATGGGAACTCACGAAGGCGATATTCTTTATTAAACCTGCGTCTGCCCGTGCCTGGGGCCATGGTTCTGCGCCCCATTCCCCTTTGAGGTAGGCGCCGAAGCCTAGCGACCCCGCCTCGTTTGAACAGCTCTAGCTCTTGGCTACTACGGCCCCCTTCAATCCCTAGCTTTTTGCCATTAACGTCCTGGAGGAAAGCTTCCCAGGCACCCTGTTCGGCTCTACGTTCCTTAGTGACCCTGATGCGGTGCAGCGGGCGGGATACCCCGGCGGTCGCCTCTCTAATCTCCTGCTGAAAATCCTGCCCATGGGTATGACCCTACATGTGAAATTTAGGAGCCCGAGCAGTGCCTGCATCTGCCTTGGTGTAACCTTCCTCGCACCCTTGCATTCCTGAGTAAGGCCCCTCAGTTTGACGACTTTATCCCTGGGCAGCCTGGATTCCCCGGCCACGGAATCGATCTCAATCCCTAGGAATGATAAGGTGCTGACCGGGCCCTCTGTTTTATCCTCAGCTATAGGTAACCCCATGTTTTCCTTAGTGTGACTGAGTTCTAAGAGCCTCTTGCCAAGTGTGGACTCAGGGGGCCCCACAAGGAGGAAATCATCCAAGCTATAGTGTCACACCCCGTACTCTCCATTATGCCCCAGTGTACAAACTTGCTATAATGCCTCAAAAAAGGCGCAGGAAATGGCGCAGCCCATGGGGGAGGCACATGTCCACGTAGTAAGCCCCCTCGAACTTGCAACCCCATGAGCCTGAAAATATCTGGGTATAAAGGTAGCATTGGCATCTTAAGAGTGGTGCATTTAAAGTGATCATTTTAAGTGACAATATAGTTAGACTATAGTTATATATTTACTTTCTTCATACAAGACCAATAACCTCAGCTGATATGACATGGATCTAATTGCATTCTCTTCACAGGTATGTCCCTGATGATCTGCAAGTCCTGTTTTTAAAAGAATTACCCTCCTGGCTTGTACTATAGATTTCTCTTGGTATGTTTGAATATCAAAAGGTGTTTTTTTTTTTTTTTTTTCCCCCTCTTAACTCTGTGCTGTTAATTGACCAACTGGAACAATCTGATTTATTGGGGCGGGGGGAGGGTCATGTGACTGCTTTAGATGTATAAAAACAAATACTCCCCTTGCATTGGCAAGGAAGCATTGGCATCTTAAGAGTGATGCATTTAAAGTGATAATTTTAAGTGACAATATAATTAGACTATAGTGTGACTAGAGGTGACTGGGACTGCATCCTTTCTGCAAACTCTTACTCAAGGCAACAAACGGTGAGCTTATATGACCACACTTTGATCCCATGCTTGTTAACCTGCATATTTTAACCCCACACCCCTTTACAACTTATTTCACTGCAGCCTCTCCCAAAACTGACTGCACAAAAATAACTCCCACACCAACTCAGCCCACTGAAACACAGAACTGACTCTAGCATTGCAATGCAGCAAAACATTTGATAAGGAACAGGCACACCCCTGCTGTTTAGTCTGCACACACTCACAACAGCTCCATGCAGTACTGCCTACATCTGGCATCATGAATCTGCTATGTATCTTAACTTTTTTCTTTCTCCTGGCCTCGTGGAGATGTTACTCCCTCTGTACACTACAAACTCCTCCATCCTGGCCCACACCCAACATCACCATACACCCTGGACTACTCAAAAGCCTTTCACTATCTATGGAATGTTGGTGGAGAACTCTAAAAACCAGCACACCAACCACTGCTCACTCTAATGGCAAACACCACAAATCTACAACTTGCAAACAACTACCCAAATTTCTACTCATACTGTTACTCTCTTTAGCAGGTGATATTGAACCAAACCCAGGTCCTCCCATTTCAAATCTGTCCCATGCCCCTGAGAATTCCACCTTTAAATTCCAAAAAGGGCTATCTGTCGCCCATATAAATATTCGGAGCCTGCTGCCCAAACTGGACGAACTAAGGGCATGGTGCCTTATGCATAAACCCAAAGCCATCGTTCTTACAGAAACATGGCTATCCCCTAAAACCCCTGAGGCAAATATCGCCATTCAGGGATACTCCCTTTTTAGGAGAGGTAGGTCAAAGAGAGGAGGAGGAGTGTTATTTTATATTGCAGACACATTACAATTTACACTGTTAAATTTCCCACCAAGCCCACCCTCTTTTGAAATTCTAGTTGGCAAAATCTGCCTCCCCTTTTCTAAGCCCATCTTGCTTGCTGGCATCTACCGACCCCCTAAAGCCCCTCTACAATCCTTGACTGATATCACCCAATTTCTTGGCTCCATTTCCTCTCTGAATGAGAAGAGTGAGCTGCTAGTTCTTGGGGATTTCAACTTCAATTGGCTTGACCCTAAAAACCACAAAATCCAGATACAACTCAAGTCACTTAACCTATCGCAACTCATTTCCCAACCCACACGGATAAACCTGAAATCGCATAACCATTCCTTGCTAGACTGGATTCTCTCCTCAAACCCCAGCAGAATCCAATCCTCTGGCATCCTTCCGGACATTTTCAGTGACCATGCAATAGTGTACTGTGTAAGGAAAATTAAACCGCCCCATTCAAGCCCTAAAGTTCTCCTCACTAGAACATTTAAAAACTTTAACCCACAACAGTTTCTGGATGACCTTACCAACTGCCCATGGCACAGAATCGATTTAATTCCCGACCCTGATTCTGCGCTCGACTATTTCCAATCCGAGTTCTTAAAACTCTGTGATACCCATGCTCCACTATGCAAAATAAGGGTACGGGGGGCCCATCTTCCATGGGTTACAACTGACCTTATTGCACTCTACCAGTTCAGGGATGCCTTGTGGAAAAGCTACAAAGTAACTGGCACTACCAAGGATCTCAATCACTACAGATGCATGCGGAACATGTGCACAAGGCAAACAAGGCATGCAAAAGCACAATATTACTCTGACAATCTCCTCCAGAATACATCAAACCCAGCTAACTTCTGGAAGGTTATCAACAATATATTCCAGCCTCCTAACCATCAACAACCAAGTAATATCACTAAGGGGGATATTACTCTGACAAACCCCACTGACATTGCAAATGCATTCAATGATTACTTTGTGGGGTGTGCCACTAACTTATTAGCGAAACACAGCCCAAACCACAAACCTGAATCTCATCCTGGGAGTACACACACAGCCCCACCCCCTCCCAACACTGCCCACAATTTTCAATTTGGCCCAGTATCCGAAGAAGAAATTACACAAGCGCTCCTCAAACTAAAACTAAGCAGCCAATGTGGACCTGACTTGCTACAATCTAGGTTCCTACGACTTGGTGCCCCAGCCATTGCCAAACCAATTGCTTCCATAGTCAACTCTATCCTGTCTGCAGGCCGTATCCCTAAGACCTGGAAAACTGCCAGAGTTGTCCCAATCTTCAAAAGTGGGGACAAAAACACTGTCTCAAACTAAAGGCCAATCTCCCTTCTCCCAATCCTATCCAAAGTCATGGAAAAATGTGTCCACTCCCAATTAAACGACTACTACACCAAGACAAATTTCCCTAGCCAATTCCAATCTGGCTTTCGTCCCAAACACTCCACCGTAACTACCCTGCTAAAAGTTTGCAATGAAATCCAGTGTGGAATGGAACGGGGACAACTCACTGGTGCAATATTCCTAGATTTTGCAAAGGCTTTTGATACAGTTGATCATGCTATCCTGCTTAACAAACTCCAGAGTTCTGAAATAGGGAAGCATGCTTTAAACTGGTTTCAGTCCTACCTATCAGGAAGATCCCAACATGTGTCCATCTCAGGCTCTAACTCCAAACCCCTGGATATCACCTGTGGTGTCCCGCAAGGCTCTGTTCTGGGGCCCCTACTCTTCTCAGTGTTCATTAATGATCTTCCCACAGCTTGTAAGGAAGCCTCAATACACATGTATGCAGATGACACAATCCTATATGCACACAGCCATAGCCTCTCTGACCTTCAACACATAATTCAGTGTGACTTTTTGAGACTCGAAAACTGGATTTCCCAAAACAAACTGTTTTTAAACACTGACAAGACTGTAACAATGGTATTTGGGACCATGACTAAATTCTTAAAGCTTCCAGCGACTGAGCTCCATATTAGAACCAACACTAACACCACCCTAACCCCTGTCACTAGTTTTAAATACCTGGGCTTATGGTTTTACTCCCACTTAACATTCGGGATGCACATTGATACCCTGACAACCAAGACCTATGCCAAACTTGGGGTACTTTACAGGAACAAATCCTCCCTAAGTCTCCTGGTCAGAAAGCGTATCGCACAGCAGATGCTAATGCCAATTATTGACTATGGAGACATAGTATATGGCACGGCACCTCAAACCCACCTTAGCAAACTTGACACCCTCTACAATTCAATTTGTCGTTTTGTTCTCCAATGCAACTACAACACACATCACTGCGAAATGCTCAAAGAACTAGATTGGTCATCACTAGAGTCTAGGCGCAAAGTTCACCTTTCCTGTCTTGCCTTTAAATTCTTTATGGGCAAGCTACCCGCCTATCTGAACAAGCTCCTCACCCCTACCACATGCAGCACTTATCTGAGATCTGACTCCAAAAGACTGTTCATGGTCCCGAGACTCAACAAAGTATCCGGCCGCTCCTCCTTCTCTTACCGTGCACCCCAAAACTGGAACAACCTACCAGAGACTCTCACATCCACCACCAGTTTAAGTTCTTTCAAATCTAAGGCTGTCTCACACGTTAATCTGGTCTGTAACTGTTTCATACGCTCATAATATATATTTTCTTTAACTGTGCATGCAATGTCTTGTATATAATGTATACCCTGTTCATTTATGTAACTGTATTTGTAACCATGTATTATTTGTCTTAACTCTGTGCCCAGGACATATAACACAAAGAAAAGTGCTTAGGCGCTACGTGCAATAAAATAAAATACTAACACTAATAACACAATGTGTACAGGGCAGCCAGGAACACTAGCAGAACAACACCAGAGAGAACACAGAGAACATATACAGACCAGCGCCCAAAAAGAATCCCCTGAGGAAGTGACGTCAGTCACGAAACGCGTAGGGTCAAAGGTCACGGTGCCTTGGAGTTACACTGGTTGTGAGAAGTGTCAGTCAAGTGAAGCAGGAAGCAGCATCATTGAAGCTGCAGTGCTGGCAAACAGGAGTGTGGAGTTCCCTTACTCGGCAGCCATCTTGGAGTGTGTTTTGAAGCTAGAAGGAAAGATACTACACAGGGAGCCCCTGAGGACCCCCACTGCTGCAGGCATCTGCCCCACTTGTCTACACGTGCTTGTTATTCCAGTCCTGCTGTAAGTAGGGTTTTGGGTTTTAACCCCTTCATGACCCGCTGCAACAGGCTCCGTTTTTTATTAAATAGATATTTTTCTTTCAGCTTGATTGTTTTATGTTTGTCTTCTGTTAAGTGTTTCATGTTGTTTGTCCCATTTTAACATTACGTATTACACTATTATTTTTCTTTGTTTCTGTCCCTATGTCATGGACCCCCGGATTGGAGATTTTACAGTGATTGGAGCATTTGGATTATCTTCCCTTCCATCTGTTTGGACTCTATTAGGGACTTTGGATTCTTTTTGGGCGCTGGCCTGTATATGTTCTCTGTGCCCAGGACATACTTGAAAACGAGAGGTAACTCTCAATGTATTACTTCCTGGGAAAATATTTTATAAATAAATAAATAAATAAAGGTAACAGCCGAAATGCTGACTATGTCCCGCTTGGCCATACGGGCCCCCGTCCCATAAGACCCGACTATGTTGATGGCCCTATCTAACGACTGGTACTGGACATGGCACGCCTGCTAGGAAGTGAGTGAATGGCCCTGCCGTGCGTCCCAGGCTTACCCCCGTGTTACTTATCTCACGCACAGCGTGCGGGTATATAGAGGCGGGTTTAAGATTGCGATTTGCACGTGTTGTTACCGGATTGGACCCACCTGGGAGACAAAACCCTCCCTTAAACCTTGTGAGAAAATCCGCTGTCGCCTGGCAGGTTTAGGCCTGAAGCCATGGCAGCAGAAATGCTAATTTAGGTGGCATTTCCGCCCATGCCGGGGCCACTATCAGCCGGCTTGCCGGTGGTTCTGGCTTTTTTTTTGTTTATAGCATTTTTGGCGCTGAGTGTCCCTTGCTGCAGAGTGAGCGTACGTGTCGGGACTTACCCTCCCCCCCCCCCCCCCTTGTGCCAGAGTTTTTATTAAAGTCCCAGCATCCTGATTTCCTGGGCTCCCCCCCCCCCCAGTGGATGACTAGATGGCCGCCCCCCGACCCCCTGGCAAAGGGAGCACATTTCTCCGGTGTTACCCGGCGAACCCATAAGTCAGGGCCCTTAGTACCAAAATTCGAACGGGGTTCCCATGTATCTTGTGCCTAAACATATTCGTACCATGCTGCGCCCCCCATATGTGTATATGTGCCGTATATAAGGTCTATGTATTTAAGGATATTCAGACCCTCCTCTGGGTGCTTCTCCAGCAGGCAGCTGGCTAACACCAGGTAACCTCTCAGCCAGGTGTCACTGGTTTTATGCTTATTAGAGCTAGGGTGACCAGATTTTGAAAATGAAAAACCGGGACACATTTTTTTTTTTACATAACAGTTTATTTATTGTAGTACACTTATACTTTACTACCATTAGTCCTTGTTACGTGCGTGTGTGCGCGTGCGTCGGATGACCTCACTAATCAAAAAAAAAAAAAACCCAGATGTGAATGAATCTGAACCCCTTAACCAGTGTCAGGACGCCCCCTCTTCACAATTTCTAAAGCAGCAATCCCGCCTGGGATCTTACCTGATCCGCAGTCCCTCAAGGTATTATACTGGAGGGGAGGTGTTCCCTACCTGTCTTCCGATGTCTCCCGCGTGAAACTTGAGTCAGATCTGGAAGAAAGAAGTATAGGTTACTTCAATGTAGGTATACGGCAGTAAAGATAAGACATAGAGGGTGAGGGAGACAGGGAGGGAGACGGAGAGAGAGGGAGACAGGGAGGGAGACGGAGAGAGAGGGAGACAGGGAGGGAGACGGAGAGGGAGGGAGACAGGGAGGGAGACGGAGAGGGAGGGAAACAGGGAGGGAGACGGAGAGAGAGGGAGACAGGGGGAGAGGGAGGGAGAGAGAGACGGGGAGAGAGAGAGAGACGGGGAGAGAGAGAGAGAGAGACAGGGGGAGAGAGAGAGAGGGAGACAGGGGGAGAGAGGGAGACAGGGGGAGAGAGAGAGAGAGGGAGACAGGGGGAGAGAGAGAGGGAGACGGGGAGAGAGAGAGAGAGGGAGACAGGGGGTGAGAGGGAGACAGGGGGAGAGAGAGAGAGAGGGAGACAGGGAGAGAGAGAGAGAGAGGGAGACGGGGAGAGAGGGAGACAGGGGGAGAGAGAGAGAGGGAGACAGGGGGAGAGAGAGGGAGACAGGGGGAGGGGGAGAGAGGGAGAGGGAGACAGGGGGAGAGAGAGGGAGACGGGGAGAGAGAGGGAGACGGGGGGAGAGAGGGGGAGACGGGGGGAGAGAGAGGGAGACGGGGGGAGAGAGAGGGAGACGGGGGGAGAGAGAGGGAGACGGGGGGAGAGAGAGGGAGACGGGGGGAGAGAGAGGGAGACGGGGGAGAGAGGGAGACGGGGGGAGAGAGGGAGACGGGGGGAGAGAGGGAGACGGGGGGAGAGAGAGGGAGATACGGGGGGAGAGGGAGACGGGGGAGAGAGGGAGACGGGGGAGAGAGGGAGACGGGGGAGAGAGGGAGACGGGGGGAGAGAGGGAGACGGGGGAGAGAGAGGGAGACGGGGGGAGAGAGAGGGAGACGGGGGGAGAGAGGGAGACGGGGGGGAGAGAGAGGGAGACGGGGGGAGAGAGAGGGAGACGGGGGGAGAGAGAGGGAGACGGGGGGAGAGAGAGGGAGACGGGGGGAGAGAGAGGGAGACGGGGGGAGAGAGAGGGAGACGGGGGAGAGAGAAGGAGACAGGGGGAGAGAGAGGGAGACGGGGGGAGAGAGAGGGAGACGGGGGGAGAGAGAGGGAGACGGGGGGAGAGAGAGGGAGACGGGGGAGAGAGAGGGAGACGGGGGAGAGAGAGGGAGACGGGGGGAGAGAGGGAGAGAGGGAGACGGGGGGAGAAAGGGAGACGGGGGGAGAGAGAGGGAGACGGGGGGAGAGAGAGGGAGACGGGGGGAGAGAGAGGGAGACGGGGGGAGAGAGAGGGAGACGGGGGGAGAGAGAGGGAGACGGGGGAGAGAGAGGGAGACGGGGGGAGAGAGAGGGAGACGGGGGGAGAGAGAGGGAGACGGGGGGAGAGAGGGAGACGGGGGGAGAGAGAGGGAGACGGGGGGAGACAGAGGGGGAGCGAGAGAGAGGGAGACAGAGGGGGAGCGAGAGAGAGGGAGACAGAGGGGGAGCGAGAGAGAGGGAGACAGAGGGGGAGCGAGAGAGAGGGAGACAGGGGGAGCGAGAGAGGGAGACAGAGGGGGAGCGAGAGAGGGAGACGGGGAGAGAGCGGGAGACAGGTGAGAGAGAGAGAGGGAGACGGGGAGAGGAGGGAGAGACAGAGAGAGAGAGGGAGACGGGGAGAGGGGGGAGAGGGAGGGAGGGAGGGAGAGACAGGGAGGGGGAGGGAGAGACAGGGAGGGAGGGAGGGGGAGGGAGAGACAGGGAGGGAGGGGGAGGGAGAGACAGGGAGGGAGGGGGAGGGAGAGACAGGGAGGGAGGGGGAGGGAGGGAGAGAGAGGGAGGGAGAGGGAGAGACAGGGAGGGAGAGGGAGAGACAGGGAGGGAGAGGGAGAGACAGGGAGGGAGGGAGAGGGAGAGACGGAGGGAGGGAGAGGGAGAGGGAGGGAGGGAGAGACGGAGGGAGGGAGAGGGAGAGACAGGGAGGGAGGGAGAGGGAGAGACAGGGAGGGAGGGAGAGACAGGGAGGGAGGGAGAGACAGGGAGGGAGGGAGAGACAGGGAGGGAGGGAGAGACAGGGAGGGAGGGAGAGGGAGAGACAGGGAGGGAGGGAGAGACAGGGAGGGAGGGAGAGACAGGGAGGGAGGGAGAGGGAGGGAGAGGGAGAGGGAGAGACAGGGAGAGACAGGGAGGGTGAGGGAAACACCCACCCACTGATACACACATACACACACACACCCACCCACTGATACACACCCACCCAACCCACTAATACACACCCCCACCCACTGATACACACACCCCCACCCCCTGATACACACACACACCCCCTGATACACACACACACACCCTGATACACACACACACACCCCTTGATACACACACACACCCCTTGATACACCCACACCCACACCCCCTGATACACACACACACCCTGATACACACACACACACCCTGATACACACACACACACACACCCTAATACACACACACACCCTGATACACACACACACACCCTGATACACAGACACACCCTGATACACACACACACACCCTGATACACACTCACACCCAGATACACACACACACCCTGATACACACACACACACACACACCCTGATACACACACACACACACACACACACACACACACACACACCCTGATACACACACACACACACACACACACCCTGATACACACACACAGACACCCCCATATACACACACACACACACCCTGATACACACACACCCTGATACACACACACACACCCTGATACACACACACACACCCACACACACACACACACACACTGATACACACACCCACACCCACACACACTGATACACACACACACACCCACACCCACACACACTGATACACACACACAAACACTGATAAACACACACACACCCACTGATACACACACACACTGATATACACACACACACACACACTGATACACACACACACACACTGATACACACACCCACTGATACACCCACCCACTGATACACACACACACACACACACACACACACACACACACACACACACTGATACACACACACACACACACACACACACACACACACACACACCCACTGATACACAGCCACCCACTGATACACACACACACACCCACTGATACACACACACACACACACACACACACCCACTGATACACACACACACCCACTGATACACACACACACACACACACACACCCACTGATACACCCACACACCCACCCACTGATACACCCACACACCCACACACACCCACTGATACACACACACACCCACACACACCCACTGATACACACACACACACACACACACACACACACACACACACACACACACACACACACACACACACACACTGATACACACACACACACACACACACACACACACACACACACTGATACACACACACACACACACACACACACACACACACACACACACACACACACACACACACACACACACACAGATACAAACACACACACACACACACACACACACACACACTGATACACACACACACACACACACACACTGATACACACACACACCCACTGACACACACACACACACACACCCACTGATACACACACACACACCCACTGATACACACACACACACACAGATACAAACACACACACACACACACACCCCGCCAGCCCCTGCACCGCCCGCACAACGCGCAGCCACCACTGCCCGCCCCCGAGCCTATCTCCCACACCACGTGGACGGGGGGAAGTGAGCGCCGGGGGGCAAAGGCAGGCGCGTGCGCCAGGGGGGCAAAGGCAGGCGCGCGCGCCGGGGGGCAAGGGCAGGCGCACCACCGCTACCACCTCTTATTGGCTGGGACCCGGGACAGAAGGGGGACACTCACCGCACACAGGGAAGCCGGGAGCGGGAAGGCAGTCACGTGTGCACTTCACAAAGCGGAAGCCCCGCCCCCGGCTTCCTCTGACATGCCTGCGACCAATCCCCTGCGGGCCGGCCGGCATTCTAAGTCCCGCCCCCGGCATCATCATTCATCCAATCCCCTACAGGCCGGCCGGCATTCTAAGTCCCGCCCCCGGCATTCTCCATCATTCAGTCCCCCCGGCAGCATTCACACATAGAAAATACTTACCGGCCGCGCACCGCCGCTGCCCCGCAATACCGGGACCAGGGACAAAAACCGGGACAAAAACCGGTACAGACTTAAACCGGGACAGGCCACAAAAAAACGGGACTGTACCGGTAAAACCTGTACGAATGGTCACCCTAATTAGCGCTCTCCTCGCCTGCAGCCTTTGCTTATTGCTTGGCCTGTTACCCCTCAGTAGCAAGGTCGTACACGCCCGTGAACCTCACTTTTATTATCTCACTTTGGGTGTAACCCGACTGGAGAGAGGGGTCATAGCGCAGGCGTACCTGTCCTTCCCTTTCCTCGCCAATGCTGTTGTCCTTATTTTTGGGGCCTTGCTCTCCCCGCTGCCTCCTGCGTTCCCCGCTTGGCCTGGCCTTAAGTGACCGGTTAATCGCCGCTAGCTGTCTCTTTAGGAATTTATACATGGGGGTTTCGTGCCGCTGCGCTGCGCTCTCAGACTCTGATGTCGCTGACACTGAATCGCTATTATCCGTACTTGACGAGGATTTATTTCCTTACCCAGAATCTCGTCGCTCGGGTCAGCACCTTGCGCTGACCTGGACCTGAAGCACGCCGACTGGACTCGGCGTCTGTCTCCCTCCTCGCCATGCGTCGGTGAAGGTGGTTAGGGGTCCAGGTCCACATCCCAGGCGTGCGATGACCACTCATTGGCCGCCGCTTCCTGCGAAAACTGAGAGGAACCAGCCTGGGGCCCCCTGAGGGATCCAGGGGCTGGGTCACCTTAAATCCTCCCCCCCCCCCCGTGACATAGCAGGACGCTTGTCCCTGTGCGGCAGTTAATCTGCCCCGACAAAGCGTGACCCATGAGTGGGAGGGGCAGGGGCCCCACGGCGGCTGGGGCGGTTATAAACCGAACCGCCCGCCCCAGCCAGCTGGAGGTAGGTAGGTGGGGGGGTTGGGTGTGACGTATGGTGGTATATGTAACATTGGTGCTTCACGACTTTAATCCTACTCACAGACCCCCCTGCAGTGTGAGGGGTGAGATTGAGGTCGCACTGCAGTACTACAAGGGGCCTCATGGTGGCGCTGCTGCAGGGGGAGGGCTGAGGTAAATCCTTCCTCTGCAGAACTCCCTGTGACCTCCTGTCTCTTTAATAACCCTGAAAAGGCCCCCCTCCCTCCGCTCTGCTCATAGCAACCTGGGGAGGGGAGGGGAGCCGGGGGAACAGACCGAGAGGGGGGGGAGCCGGGGGAACAGCCCGAGAGCGGGGGGAGCCGGGGGAACAGCCCGAGAGGGGGGGGAGCCGGGGGAACAGCCCGGGAGGGGGGGGGGGAGCCGGGGGAACAGCCCGGGAGGGGTGGGAGCCGGGGGAACAGCCCGAGAGGGGGGGGAGCCGGGGGAACAGCCCGAGAGGGGGGGGGGAGCCGGGGGAACAGCCCGAGAGGGGGGGGAGCCGGGGGAACAGCCCGAGAGGGGGGGGAGCCGGGGGAACAGCCCGGGAGGGGGGGGGGCCGGGGGAACAGCCCGAGAGGGGGGGGAGCCAGGGGAACAGCCCGAGAGGGGGGGGAGCCGGGGGAAGAGCCCGAGAGGGGGGGGAGCCGGGGGAACAGCCCGAGAGGGGGGGAGCCGGGGGAACAGCCCGAGATGGGGGGGAGCTGGGGGAACAGAGCAGCAGCAGCCCGCGTGGGGATGGAGGGAGGTGAGTGATGGCGGGCGCACGTGGCCTGCGCACATCGTGCGGCTGTCCCCAGAATGGCCCGCTCGGGGGCGAGGAGGCATGCGGCGCGGGGGCTGGGGCCGCGCCGGTGTAAGGGAGGAGCGTCCCTCACCGGGGGAGGGGGGAACGTGCTGTCGGCGCGGGAGCTGGAGCGGCCCTCCCCGAGGTGTAGG
Source organism: Ascaphus truei (assembly GCF_040206685.1). NCBI lineage: Eukaryota > Metazoa > Chordata > Amphibia > Anura > Ascaphidae > Ascaphus > Ascaphus truei. The sequence goes on along the minus strand of NW_027453861.1, from coordinate 245,311 downwards.
TACCCCAGAGAGGGCTGGAAGCGGGGGACAGGCACGACAGGGCCTGGCTGAGGGAGGCAGGGAGGACGAGGACGGCAGGTGCACAGATCGGGAGGTGCCGTGGCCCGGCACGGGTACCGGCTGTGAGGTGGAGGGACGTGAGGGGGGCACAGGAAGAATGCAGTGGGCTGCCAGCAGGCGCCTGCGCGTGGCGGGGGAGCTGGGAGGGCTGTGGGATGTGGAATGGGGATTCCTACCTGCACCTCAGCGGGGCATCAGCAGGCTCCTCAGGCTCATGGGTGAGGCTGGCAGGACTCGGGGGTCTTCATACAGCGGGGGGCTCCTGTAGTCGTTGCGGCCGCAAGCGTTCCTATAAGGGGAAAATTCCGTTCGCTCAGTCTCTCTCCCCTGGGGCCCCGCTCTTTATACCCTCTCCCCCCTCCCCCTGCATGGGAGGGGACAAGCAGCCTTCACACTCCGTGGGGGAAGTGGGAGGGGGGTTAGCCGACCCCCCCCCCCCCCCCAGCTCTCGCCAATCAGGACGTCGCAGCCCTTAAGGAGCCTACGACCCCATGCTGGGGCCTCTGCCTCTTCATGTTCACAGGCAACTAGCAAGGGCTTCAGGCTCTCTTCTTCTCTCTAACCGCAGCTGCGGGGGCAATAACCTCTAAACATCAGGGGAGCGATGAGAAGGTGCCATGAAATACAGACAATAACATGGTGCAATATGGCTAACACATACATACAAAGGGGGGTACGGGCTGTACATTTCCTCCTCCCAATGGGACAGGAAATAAGCAGTAACCCCGCCAGCGTCGCCGTGGTAACGGGAGGGAGAGACACGCATAGTCTGGAACAATGTATCAGGGATATGGAGGTATATTGGGTTCGTATTGTGTGCAGTAAGTCGCGCCCTCGCCAAGCTCCCCCGTTCTCCGCATCCGGCGTCACTTCCGGTTGGCGCGAACTCGCGCTCCTTCCCTCTGTATTCTCCGCCGGCTGTGAGTTCTCTCTGCTCTTCTCTGGATCCCACGATGTGTCTCACCCAACGCGTTTCGCTGTGCAGACTGAACAGCTTCCTCAGGAATCATTTTGCTGTTTATTTTATTCACCTTCACTATTCCCATTGGCGTAGGAAGTGTGTGAGCGCCCCCAGTGTTTCATACAGCTTCTCCAATAAAGCAGGGGGTGGGTGAAACCGTCTCTAATACTGCAGGGGGTGGGTGAGACCGTCCCTAATACTGCAGGGGGTGGGTGAGACCGTCCCTAATACTGCAGGGAGTGGGTGAGTGTCCCTAATACTGCAGGGGGTGGGTGAGACCGTCCCTAATACTGCAGGGGGTGGGTGAGAGCGTCCCTAATACTGCAGGGGGTGGGTGAGTGTCCCTAATACTGCAGGGGGTGGGTGAGACCGTCCCTAATACTACAGGGGATGGGTGAGAGCATCCTTAATACTGCAGGGGGTGGGTGAGACCGTCCCTAATACTGCAGGGGGTGGGTGAGTGTCCCTAATACTGCAGGGGGTGGGTGAGAGCGTCCCTAATACTGCAGGGGATGGGTGAGATCGTCCCTAATACTGCATGGGGTGGGTGAGAGCGTCTCTAATACTGCAGGGGATGGGTGAGATCGTCCCTAATACTGCAGGGGATGGGTGAGATCGTCCCTAATACTGCATGGGGTGGGTGAGAGCGTCCCTAATACTGCATGGGGTGGGTGAGAGTGTCCCTAATACTGCATGGGGTGGGTGAGACCGTCCCTAATACTGCAGGGGTGGGTGAGTGTCCCTAATATTGCAGGGGGTAGGTGAGTGTCCCTAATATTGCAGGGGGTGGGTGAGAGCGTCCTTAATACTACAGGGCATGGGTGAGTGTCCCTAATACTGCAGGGGGTGGGTGAGAGCGTCCTTAATACTGCAGGGCATGGGTGAGTGTCCCTAATACTGCAGGGCATGGGTGAGTGTCCCTAATACTTCAGGGGGCCAGTTAGAGCTTCCCTAATACTGCAGGGGGTGGGTAAGAGTGTCCCTAATACTGCAGGGGGTGGGTGAGTGTCCCTAATACTGCAGGGGATGGGTGAGAGCGTCCCTAATATGGCAGGGGATGGGTGAGAGCGTCCCTAATACTGCAGGGGGTGGGTGAGTGTGATGGTAGGGGTAGCTGGCTGACCCATTAAAGAGAAATTCCAGCTAGCTACCCCTAAAAATAAAGTACAGGGAATGTGGGCTGGCTGTGTGTAATTCTAAGCCCTGTCTTTTACATAAATACCTTATGTCTGTATTTATTCCTGTGTTAGCAATTCGCCTCCCCCCGCCAGCTTAGATACCTGGTATTGTGTGGTGATGAAATTAACATGTCAGCCCTGCGAATGTACATGATGTTATGTGCCTGTTCCTATCATTTCTATGGAGGGAGTTTCTGTAATCCCATTTAGCTGAACTGTTCCATAAAAATGATGGGATTAAAACCGGGGTTGGGACAGCTCGGTGTCAGGACTCCTGGGGAGAGGTGAGAGGCTGCTGATCAGATCTGGGAGTAAGAGCATTGTACTGCCTAGGCGCTGAGGCTCCTACCAAGTGGGATGTCTTGGTTGCCTTAGCACGCCCTCCTCTGGCTTTTGTGACACAAACTCAATCCGTGGCCTGGTTGGTCAGCAGTCCCTGTCCCATATAAAGGATAGCCACAGAGGGCTATATAAAGGGTGCTATGTAAGGGATGGCACTAGTACATCTCTGAGAAGGAGTGTGGCGATTCTCTTAGAGGACCATCTGAGAGACACTGGGAAGGAGTGTGGAGTTTGCAGAGGTCCATCTCTGGGAAGGAGTGTGGAGTTGGACTGTGACCAGCTGGAGATACATGTCAGAGTGGCTGCTGTGTGTTCAGCACTCTGATATCCTGGAGCAGAGAAGCAGACAGGGGAAACCCATTAGAAGTGGGTCCCTGCACCTAGGAAAGGTAAATCTCATCCCCCAGGCCCCTGTAAGTGTGTATATTTTTGTATTCTTGTGTGTTGCCGAGGATTTATCCAAAATAAACCTCATTTTATTTAAGTGCCTTGTTTTGCCTTGTAAACACAATGTGAGGGTGTCAGACTTATTCAATGAATAAACAGCAGCCCATCCGTAGTTAGGTGGTTGTAGGTGGGGTGATGAGTATGGGGGTAAGTGCAGGTATATTCGCCTCTTCAGCAGGGACAGGAGAAAGAGGGACTGATAGTGCAGTAAGTAAAACACTGTAATACAATAAGCACACATAAAACCAGTCCCAGATAGATGTTCACTCACATCTGTAAATGCCAATCAGGGCATGAAAAGGTATCTTTGTGATGCGGGTTGGTCTTCTCTCCTCCTTTACCGTCGGGCTCTGGCGGACGTCTCTCCTCCTCGTTTCGCCTCGTGTCCTCTCCTACAGCGGCCGCTGGAAAAGGCACTCGTTTCTCCCGAAGGTCCTGACGTCACGATTGTCCAGGTCCGGCAGTGATTATTCTCCTCCTCTAGCGCACTGGACAATCGGGACGTAACACTCGACGCGTTTCGTTGGCTCGGGGCCAACTTCCTCAGGGGGTGGCTCTGATCCTGACTACCTGCGCTAATATATCAGGCGCCCCCTTCCTATTGGTTGAGAGGGGAGCTGCTGTTGAAAGTGCAGTTGGCAGATTCGCTAAATTCACCAACTGCAAAATTATACAGAACAAAACCAGTCCCTGAATACGACCGGACATGAAATAAATAAATATATGAGGTGATTAATTAATAAAACTGATTCGTTCGTAGTTATTATTTAAACATTGAAGGCTACCCCGCATGTTATAAAATACCTTAAGTACGTGTGAAGTCAGATACATGGCTTGTTAAACCCAGAAGCAGATTCCTGAAAGCACATGGCTACACGTAATGTATAGCGCTGCGACAGACCGACGGCCGATCCTAACACATCTGCTGAAGGAACCGGCTGCTTCTTCTCAGAGGGTGAGTAGTGGTTAAAGATTTGTATTTATTTTATTTGTTGCTAATAACTCTTATTATTTTACTTCTGTTTATTGCTCAGGTGCTATTGGCCCTATCCACCACCGGGTGGCGGTGTTGCGTTACATTTCACCAGTGGGGCGGCGCCGATCAGTTTGTTTCCTTTCCCTGGTTTTGCCGTGTGACTGATCCCTGAAATAGGAGACCTGGTCTCCCGCGGCAGACAGACAGACAGACAGACAGACAGACAGACAATGAGGCACAGGGAGACATATGTATTCCTGTAGCTGTATCCCTAGGTTAAGGGGGGTACCCCAGCTAGTGCCAAGGTGACCCACAAACAGTATAGGGTTTGTGGGTGCCCCAACCGTATTTAAGGTTGGGGGGGAGACACTGAGAGTCCAAACTGAGTCACAGGGAAAGTGTGTGGGGGAATAAGGCAGCAGAAATAAAGAGACATTTTTCCTTTTCTGTTCCCTGTACCCCCAAGTCCTTCACCTAAAGTCCCACATCGCTGACGGGGATCCCCGAGACCCAGTGTGTATTCAAATATAGTTTTAATATGTTTAAACATTCGGAACCGATGCCCACACAGGCAGCCCGGGCAAACCCATAGGCGCCGGCATGTCTGCTGGACATCGGAGTTCAGAGCAGCCAGAGGAAGCCCAGAGGTGGGGACAGCATTTGGTCAGCGGGGAAAGGAGGAGTACCAGGTCCGGAGATCAGTGGCCGTCCCCCGGGATGCCACTTGTTCTGCCAGACCTGGTGGAGCCTGCCCCAGCGGGGGGCATTGGGATGGCTGGGGGGGTATGTGGCAGCTTGCGTATGTCCCGTGGCTGTTTCACATTTCCCACTGACCCGGCTTTTCTAGCCGGCTCGGCTCCGATTGGCTGCTCGGGAAAGTTCCCACGCGCTGATTGGCTGTCCACTCTGCTTCTATTGTATGAATGAAGCAGAGAATACAATAAGAAGCCGCGAGCCAATCAGATTGTGTGTTCCCCTTGAGTCTGCGCTGAAAGAGAGCGGGCGGCTTTTCAAAGTTGCTTTGTTTGTAATAGCAAAGCAACCGGCTTCTATTTCAGCCTGAAAATCCTGCCCGCCGGAGACTACGTCCCGACTTCTGCGCCCAAGTTCCCAGAATCGAACGTCGCGGCCGCGCTGGGATTTTGCGCCGATTTGGGTTCCAGGAGATTGGGAGTAACGCGCGGTCAGGAGGGACCAGGTTCTCAGGAGGGAACGTAGCGGGGGCGTGTGGGACTTTCTGCCGATTTGGGTTCCAGGAGATTCCGGGCTAAGTCCCGGTCAGGGTAAAACTCTCCCATAGCGTTCCCTGCACCTAGGAGAGACTAGTTTTCAACCCCAGCCCCAAAGTAAGTGTGTCTTTGTGTCTGTATTTTGTGTATCATTGTGTGTAAGCGAATTTATGCAGAATAAATGACTCTTTATTTCTCTTCCGTGTTTTGCACAATGAATGATCCCGGTAAAAAGGTGTAAATAACCCGCTCTCCCGTGACAGTTACGTAGAAATATTCTCGCTGTTGCCAGGTTATAAGGGCGCTGAGGGGAGGTCGGAGAGGTCACAGGACAAAGATAAGGACGTGAACAGGGACACTATCCCCAAATCATTCTGGAATTGGCTAGAGGCGTGTGCCATTTTGGCCACGATAATCATGGAGAAAGAGCCACGGAAGTGCCCGCCACTAATTCGCTATATGGGCCCCATTCGGGGGCTCACCAGATTTGTGGGGGGAGGGGATTGTGGATGCGTTGAGGCTTTTCGGTAACACGCATCAGTAAACAAGAAGATCGGGTGAGATTATAAGGATATGGATCTGTGGCTGACTCATAACGAGGCCTCGGAGGGCGGGTCCATTTGGGTCAGCGCCGGCGGTTTGCAAAGCTCAGGGTCTTCGGAGGGAGGTGAGCGGGGGGGTAGGGGTGCTGGCTTTATAATGACAGCACATGCAGGTTCAGCACGACTGACAATACCCCCACACCCCCCGAATATTAAAAAATACCCCCACACCCCCGAATAAATATAAAAAATACCCCAACACCCCCCGAATACATATTTAAAAAATACCCCCACACCCCACGAATATTAAAAAATACCCCCACCCCCCCCGAATAAATATTTAAAAAATACCCCCACACCCCCGAATTAATATTTAAAAAATACCCCCACACCCCCGAATAAATATTTTAAAAAAAAACCCCAGGCAGTCACCCACACACCCAGGGCGTAATCACTGAGCAGCGCGGTCTGATTCATCCATTGTGTGAATAAGAAAAACAGATAAGTAAACGTTTCTCGCTAAAAAATATTTCTCCGTGGTAGGTGCGCTATGGGTTCGGGGGGGGGGGGGTCCTGCTCCTTTCATTTGTCCTGGGCCCCATAATGTCTGTTGGCGGTCCTGGTTTGCCCAAACACACACAGGCACCAATACTTATTAACCCCGCGTGAGACACACAGTGTCAGCTTCATTGTAACGTCACGTAAGCAACTTATTACTTACAATTAGCGCCATTATCTGCGGGCGCGGCACCAGCAGCCATCAGTTTAGGTGGCATATAGGGGGGTACAAAAGTATTACCCAGTGGGGGCAAAGGGAATATAATGCCAATAACCCCTATACCCCAATCCCTGTGATATGCACATCGCCCGCTCATACTATTCCCAGGGACCTGTACCCCCGAGATTCAGTACGTTATACCGGGCGCCATATCTGAGAGCCCCCTGCTGTGTGCCCGCAGTGTGCTTAGTGTGTTACTGTATATATATATATATATATGTGCCTATTCAGCCCCACTTATTCTACTTATTACTTATAATAAAGTGTTTTACTAATCCAATATTCCTAGGCAATAAATGAGGGGGTTACTGGCCTAATCCGTTCCCCTAGCTCTTCCCGGTCCTGACTGCTAACTAATACTCCCAGCACCTGCAGCAACCCACTGCACTAACTGTACCTGCAGCAACGCACTGCAACCTGCTTGGTACCTGCAGCAAACGGCTGCACACACACTATGCCTTCTTGTCAGCACTCACAGCACTGACAGCCGTGACACTGACAAGGCTGCACCTCACACGCACCTAAGGGCAGGGTCCCTAACCTGGGGCCTTCTCTATGAACTTACCCACTAACCTAGTGGGGAGTGGGGCCTACCTGGGGCCTGGGGTTTCTCTGGCCTAGTACAGCAGAGCCCTGCAGCTGTGTACACTACCTTCCCCAATCTCTTCCTGGATCCAACTGACAAACACCCTGTCTGCACACAACATTGTATCTTCTTTGCTGCAGGAGAAGCTGCCAGCTCTATTGGCTTCAATGCTGCCTGTGACCAGGGTGAAAGTGCAGTCCCCAGAGGCTGCTGGGAATTGTAGTCCTTGGTACAGCTCTTTCCTATGGGGACCGCGTGCGCGATCTTTACTGCGCATGTGCGAAGCTGTAATGGCCGCCGCTATGCTTAACTGCACCTGTGCAACCTCCCAGAGCTCCTGCACACTGGCAATGGCCACCGCTACCCTGGCCAACCTCTGCGCATTGCGCTAACCTCGCGCCACAACCAAGATGGCGGTGCCCGTTGGGAGAAGTCGCTGTCCTCTTCCCCCACTGCCACAGGGGTAAGGCAGGTGGCAAAGGAAGATCAGGGGAACCGGGGGTGACCCCCTTACACCCAAATAAATCATTCACCCCTTGAATAACAGGATGAGAAGGTGGGCAAATAGGTGTAACATGACATAACCACCACAGCGTTTCAGGGGATAAATCACCCCTAGAAGTACTAATCGCCTGAGTATATACCATGTACTGTAATTATCTAATCAGGACAATTATTGGTGAAACGGGTATTCCACCCCACCCAATCGCTTATGTATATATATCGGGGGTGAGTAGAACATACAGCGTTACCCGGTGTGTGGTGCTTAACCTGTTGGCTCACAGGAGGGCTGAGCTTCCGCCACGGGGAACCTGGGGCACTTATATCTACTAATGAGTAACCACTTACGCGGTGCAGCGCCTCCACCTGCGATGGCTCCCACCAGAGGGGGAGTGGTTCCTCGCAGGACAATCACAATAATCACATACAACGTAATGTATACTAACTAATACTTTTACTAACACACCATACAAACACATCCCATCAGTACCGTAACAACAAATGTCCCGCTTCAGAGGAGACACTAATCACGACGTCTCTCAAGATGCTAACGCTTTAGGCGATACCTCCCACGGAATTATCCCACCCCGTGTCCAGTACTCTCAATGTCTCACCCTATCAAGTCATATGCAAATGCGTGTGTGACTGCGCAGTCACTATGTCTGATGATAGGCCTTGTTGGTGCACTTGATGTTAGATTATTACCTGCCGAGCACTCCAGTGCTCGGACCTGCAACGTGCTTCGCAAAGGATCGCTACGAGCTCCCACACGATATCCCGGGTCCACCCGCGTGGTGATCCGTCAGGGGCGATCCCACCCTGAATGCAGTCCAATGCCCGTAAGGGCAGACTTGAATCCCGTCTCTCTGTAGGAACGCAGCGTCCGCTGTGTCCCTAACTGCCAAATAGCTAATGGGGCAGGGTCCCTAACCTAGGGCCTGTCCCTACAAACTCAGCTACGGTGACTCAGGGCTATCTGGGGCCTAGGGGACTGCTGGCCTAGTGTAGGGAGTCACTGACTCCTGTACCCTACCTCCTTCTCCTAGCTGCTCCAGTCATCAACTAACAACGTGCTCCAGCCCGCGAAATGTATATACTTTGTTGCAAGCAGAAGCTCCTGCAACTCTATTGGCTCCCTGGCGTCATGGGGCCGCACCAGAGGCTCATGGGACTTGAAGTCCCCTTACAGAGCCCTCCTCTCATTGGCTAGGGCTTCGCGGGCTTTATTGGCTCTCTCCTGCGCATGCGCAAACTCCCTGGAGTCCTCCCGTCGCTCCTAGCCCTTGCGCATGCGCAACACACTTCTTAATGGCGGCGCCCTGCTCCGCGAACCGCAGGGACCGCAGCAACGCGACCGCTGCCTTAACATCGGCCCGATCGCGTCTCCGGCAACCGGCCTGCTCGCGTCCCCGGCAACCGGCCCGCTCGCGTCCCCGGCAACCGGCCCGATCGCGTTCCTGGCAACCGCCCGCGACTCTAGGTAACGCGCGGCTCGCGCACCAGTACCCCTCACTCCCTCGTCCTCGGCGGCCCTGCGCAGCGGAAGGAGGGGGGTCAGTATGGCAAGGGGGACCTGGCTACATCGGTAATAGATAGGTCAACTCACGGCTCAGAGTAATGAGATACCACTCGGGAAACAGCAGAATAGCGCCGTTGGTGCTTCTTGAGAATGCCGATACTCACAGCTGATTGACATGAATCGTCAGTGGGAGGTAAGTATCATGAGGTGAGGTCTGTGTGGACCCGTATCCACCCCACCCCCACTCGGCAGAACAAAGTGTGAAATAACACCATAAATCAGGTAGAACACATCTAAGTTTAACTTATGACCGCATGGTCCCCTATATCAGCGCTGATCATTAATATATCAGCGCTGATATGCTCGAGGGCATGCCTAACGAGATAGTGGGCTAATGAACGGCCCCTTGGGACAGAGAGATCCTGCAGTAAGGATTTTATTGGAGTTTCTTGTTCATACATTATGCCACAAACCATTGTGTTGTACACCAACTTTATTTTTTAACACAAAATACGATAATCGTACATTACATATTAGGAACTACCTACAACATTGAACGTTATTTACAAGACATACCAGACAAAGGGCCGGCGGGGGGGGGGGGGGAAGGGGTTGGGCGGTGGGGGAGGGGGTTTAGGGGCGAGGGGGAACCGGTGCGTCTTTTGCTTGGGTTTTGGTTCCTTTTTTTCAGTTCCTGTATCGTTTTGTTTTATGTTTCTCAGAGGGACCCTCACCCTATTCCCTGCTCTTTTCCTGCCCTCATGTAGTCGGGGCTGTCGTCAGTTTCAGGGCTACCTGTCCGTCGCTATGTGCTGTCGGATCTCTTACCTTCAAAGGAGAACGCATTTGCTGCTATCATTGAAGTATTGCGGCAGCATCCACCCCTGCGATATCTGTCTGGGCCAGCCATGGCGTCCAGAATTTTAGGAAATTTAGGCCGGTGTCATTAACTAAACTCGTTAATTGTTCCATCCGGCAGACATGCCAAATCCTGCTTCTGATTTTAGGGATGACTGGTAGTTCCTTTTGCTTCCGTAATGCTGCGATCTCGCATCTTGTGGCTGTTGCAAAAAGCGCGATTAATTTATGCGTCGCATTTGACAGACCCTGGATCCGCCTGCCCAGAAGGAACACCCGCGGGTCCAGGGGGATCTCCAAACTGAGTATCCTTTGTAACCAATCTCTCATTTGTTCCCAAACCAGGACCACTTTTGTGCAGGACCACAGCATGTGTCGCAAATCCGCCGCCGCCGCCCCGCAGCGCTTTGGGCAGAGCGGGGAGTAGCCCCTGACAAATTACGCTAATCTTGATGGGGTGTAATACCATCGCATAAGGACCTTATATGCGTTCTCCTTTAATGTGGGGCACATTGAACTTTTTGCTGCTGCCTGTAGGATCCTGTCCCAGTCCTCGTCCTCTAAAGTCTCCCCTAAGTCAGATTCCCACTGCCTGATGTAACTAAGTCTTGTTTCATTAGGGGTCCCAGGACAGATCACTTCCCTGTACATTCTAGATGTTAGTCCCCGTGTGTCCGTTCCTCTAGAACACAGCTGCTCAAAATTCGTTCTAACCGGTCTGATTGGGGTTTTGTTATAGAAATCTCTGATCTGGAGGTATCTAAAGAATGCCTTGTAAAAAAAGGGGGAGAACCCCCAAGTGGTGCTCCAAATGCGCAAGGTATTAATAAAGCACTAAGAAAAGTGCCTAGATGAGCCGGTATACAGGATGAAAGATAAAGTAATGAGTGTCCCGTGGGTAGTGCCGATGGTGTGTGTGGGCCTGAATAACCCCCACCTCACCTGTGTAGAACCGGGGAAGAATTCCAACCAAGCCGATGGTACACACCTCCCCCGGCAACAGATGGGGTAAAAACCTCCTCGATCGGACGTGCGACAACCCGGTATGTTGGGACAAGCTGATGGTAGTAGAGACCTGCAAGCAGAGTCTCCCGCCGCCTTACCGGGTGCCAGATGAATCTCCCGCGATGTACCGGTCCGGCGCTGTCGGGGGGGTGACTGCTTGTGGAGGGACGGAGGACGATCCACTCCTCGGTGTTGTTCGTCTCCGTCAGCTGTTAACGTTCCCGGTGCAGGTGAGGGGCTGGGCTGTCGGCTACACACTGGCTGGAAACCCGATCCACTCTGCAGCTTGAAGAGAAAATCCTCTGGATGGTAACAGCTGATCTGCAGTAATAATACCGGGGCGTGCTGCTATACTATAGTAGAGAAGCAGGAACATAGAGAAAAGTAGAGCACTGCCAAAAAAAGGAAAATCAAAAAGGGGCTGGGGCAAAAATAAAGATTATTTATTGGGCATATGAGCCAAAAAGGACAAACACACTGGTTTAAAAAACTCTGACGCGTTTCCCGCCGTGGTGGCGCTTTATCAAAGAGTACTGAGGCTCTCTTCATGTCAGACTATATAGTGGTCAGAGGTGAGTACACGCCTCAATTAAGTTAAAACATGTTAGGTTAAAACCTAATGAGTATGCAATAGCTGTGTGATAAACCAAACAAATATCTGTAGTGTGAGATGTTATCACACCTCTGACCATAATACAAGTCCGTGGGAGCCGAATAGAATACAACAGTTAACATTTAGACAAAATGACAAAACAGAAGACTAATTCATACACAAAAACAAGCAAGTTTCCAAATCAAAATCAAACATATCTATATGATAAATATAAGAAGATATATATAGAGGAAAATATATGAAAAAACATATTGAAAAATATATAAATGAATAAATGTGATAATGTGATAGAAATCTCTGATCTGGAGGTATCTAAAGAATTCCTTGTTTGGTATATTCTTTGTGGCCTTAATTTGTTCAGATGTTTTTATATATTTTCTTCCCTCCAGGTCATTAAGCCGTGTAATACCCGACTGTATCCAAACTAACACATTATTTCTATTCATCCCTGGAGCGAAATCTGGGTTACCGATGATCGGCGTCATAAGTGAGTTCTTGGAGGTTAGATTACAGCTGTATTTAGTGGCCTCCCAAACCTTTAATGAACCGACTATGGTCTGGAGCGCCATTTCCATCCTGATTATCCCTTTCTTGGGTAGCCAGATCAAATCGTGTAGTTCAATTGGTGCACAACAGCTTTTCTCCAATTCTACCCATCTGCTTAAGCTTGGGTCCGTGTGCCATTGGATAATTTGACTTAATTGAGCCACTTTGTAGTAAGCTCACAAGCAAGGTACCGCTAGTCCTCCTTTCGTCGTAGGCTTCTTCAAGATACCCCCAACCTTGAGTCACAGGTCCAGGTCCTATTGCACCCCCGAATCATCACAGGGACATCAAAAGTCGACCCGCTTACAATGCGCCTGACCACAGCCTAGATCACTACATTTGAAGACTGGGGTTAGGCCACAGCTTTCATCCATGATGCCTCCCCCCTCTCCCTTCCCTCCCCACCTCCTTCCCTCTCCCCCCCCTTTTATTTTTTATTTTCGTTATTTTTATTTCATTTTGTGCGTGTATATGATCAATGACATATCTTAAACAATCAGCGACATCCAAAAACTTGTTCAGTTAATCTACTAGACTATGGTACGCCGTCCGGTCCAGTAGGGCTCGAAAAAAACGGGCGGACGCATCCAATCTGTTATAAGTTTATATTTCATGTAGACATACTACAACTTTTATGTCTTGTTCTGTTGTATATTACATCTGTAAAACTCAATAAAAATTTAAGTTATAAAAAAAAAAAATGACATCATCTGCATACAAGGCTGCTTTGTGCATCTGGTCTTCTTTTGAGATTCCTGTTATATCTGGGCTATGCCTAATGTGCGCAGCTAGGGGCTCGACACAGAGCAAACAGCAGTGGGGACAACGGGCAACCCTGTCTTGTTCCGCTTCGTATATTAAATTGATCTGAGGGGCAGCCCTGATGTCGCACACTTGCCGTTGGACCTTCATATAGCACAAGAATGGATCTTAATAGGCGTCCTTCAAAACCAAATTCTCCCAATGTTTCTTTTAGGTAGGGCCAGTCTATCCTATCAAAGGCTTTCTCAGCATCCAGACTTAACACCATGGAGTGTATGTTTTTCTTTTTAGCCAAGTCAATGAAATCAATTATTCTCCTGGTGTTGTCTGCGGCTTGTCTACCTCCGATAAACCCTACTTGATCCGTGTGGATTAACCCGGGAAGGACACTACCCACCCTGTTTGCTATGAGTTTGGAGTAAATTTTAACATCCAAATTAATCAGTGAAATGGCAAGGAGAGGACACATATATATCTTACCATGAGCCGGGCAAGGCGGGGACACATATATATGTTACCGTGAGCCAGACAAGGAGGGGTCATATATATGTTACCGTGAGCCGGGCAAGGAGGGGTCACGTATACATCTTACCGTGAGCCGGGCAAGGAGGGGACACATATATATGTTACAGTGAGCCGGACAAGGAGGGGACACATATATATGTTACCGTGAGCCGGTCAAGGAGGGGTCACATATATATCTTACCGTGAGCCGGGCAAGGAGGGGACACATATGTTACCGTGAGCCTGGCAAGGAGGGGACACATATGTTACCGTGAGCCAGGCAAGGAGGGGACACGTATATATCTTACCATGAGCCGGGCAAGGAGAGGACACATATATATGTTACTGTGAGCCGGGCAAGGAGCGGACACATATATATGTTACCGTGAGCCGGGCAAGGAGGGGTCACATATATATGTTGCCGTGAGCCGGGCAAGGAGGGGTCACATATATATGTTACCGTGAGCCGGGCAAGGAGGGGACACATATATATGTTGCCGGGCAAGGAGGGGACACATATATATCTTACCGTTACCCGGGAAAGGAGGGGTCACATATATATGTTACCATGAGCCGGGCAAGGAGGGGACACATGTATATGTTACCGTGAGCCGGGCAAGGAGGGGTCACATATATATGTTACCGTGAGCCGGGCAAGGAGGGGTCACATATATATGTTACCGTGAGCCGGGCAAGGAGGGGTCACATATATATGTTACCGTGAGCCGGGCAAGGAGGGGGCACATATATATGTTACCGTGAGCCGGGCAAGGAGGGGTCACATATATTTGTTACCGTGAGCCGGGCAAGGAGGGGTCACATATATATGTTACCGTGAGCCGGGCAAGGAGGGGGCACATGTATATGTTACCGTGAGCCGGGCAAGGAGGGGTCACATATATATGTTACCGTGAGCCGGGCAAGGAGGGGGCACATATATATGTTACCGTGAGCCTGGCAAGGAGGGGTCACATATATATGTTACCGTGAGCCGGGCAAGGAGGGGTCACATCTATATGTTACCGTGAGCCGGGCAAGGAGGGGGCACATATATATGTTACCGTGAGCCTGGCAAGGAGGGGTCACATATATATGTTACCGTGAGCCGGGCAAGGAGGGGGCACATATATATGTTACCGTGAGCCGGGCAAGGAGGGGACACATATATATGTTACCGTGAGCCGGGCAAGGAGGGGGCACATATATATGTTACCGTGAGCTCCGGCTCACTCCCCTTATACAGAGAACACGTGTCGGGGTCACAGCAGCTGCAGGGCTCACTCAGCATTTCTTACCGCCATGTGCTAGTGCGTAGTAGGATTAACCCTGTGTCTGCCAGGAAGAACTGTAATCACATGCTTAGGTTTATAACATACGCCTGACTTAAAAGGTTACTTAACCCCTGAGGTGCTACACCTCCGTCACATGTACCCAGAAACCTCATGTGAGCACAGATAGGCGAGAGGCTGCTAATTCTTATGTAGCCATGCTGTAAAATGGCTTACAGTTTTCTCTCCTGCTGGCAGTAAGCCTGGTAAGTTACAGGGTTGCCAGCAGTAATCATGGAGGTTTGCCCTCACACCCTGGTGAGGTGTCCTATGTAATGATGGGAGTGGCTACATGCTCTGAGTCCACCGTTAGTGACATCAGAGATGTGCCTGTTCCCTGAGGTATATAAGGCACAGCACTGCCCAAAGTTAGTGTGTTCTAGAGGGTATTCTGCAAGGGCAAGTCTACGTTTAGACTTGCAGCCAGTTGAGTCAATATCAATTAGTACAAGGCCTGCACTGCGTCCAGGGACCTGGCACAGGTGGTGATCTCCCTGAGGGGAGAGGTAATCCCACTTCATTAGGGAGGCATACCTTTCAAAGGGAAGTACTGAATAGAATGCACGGCTAAGCTGAAAGCTGTGAGGGGCAGCTGGCCCATACCACCATGCAAATAAAGATGCCCTGTTCAAAGACAACCCCACTGTGTGAGTGTGAAGTTACTCTCCAGCGGAAGGCACCACCAAGAAGGAGTTCCCCATCAGAACCATCCCCATGCGGACGCAGGGATCCTGATGAGGTGGAGGCGCTGCACTGGATATAGGTAGGACTCGCACACACTACCTCAGCTGCCTGTCTGGGTTGGCAATCCCCATACACCATCATGCGGGAGACTCAGGAGTCCTGTTGCCAACAGGTGCACCACCAGACACTACCATGCAATGGGGACTAGTTAGACCACAGGGGCCAATGTGAGATTGGGTTGGTCAGGAAGAACCAGAAAATCCGTTACATTATAAATAACCCTATTGTACATACTGGTTACTGCAAACAGGAACTTACAGGGTTAATAGTCTGAGTAACAAACTCCCGCCCCTGTGTGCTGAGAAGGGAAAACCTGTCCCACTGGTTATATGAGAGAGAGGAGAATGTAAGTGTTGTTTCCTGTTGCTGCTGCTGTTATTTCCCAGCGTGTGTTACCCCGGGTCCCTGTACCTGAGCTAGTGGCATTGAGATGCTAATTGACCTGTGGCTGCCTTTTGTCCTGTGTGCAGTCCCACTCATAGCACAAGCACAACATGCATTGCAGCTTTAATACACCGAAAACTAACATGTGCGCCCAGGAGCTTGCACCCCACCATTTGCACCTATAATGTGGGGGCTCTAACCCTTCTCTAAGACACCAGCCCTAATACCCTGCTGGCAGGCAATACAGGTTAAACTGCCCCCCATTTCCCTCATGTTCCTGAAGTCTCTGCCCTGCAGCTATTTCTCAGGCCCCCCATACAAGGCAGCCCACTTATACGCTGCACAGGCAGCTATGGGCCCACGAGGCAAAGGGAATACACAGAGAATGCATTAACTAGCCCACTGGGCTTACACAGTTACCCCCACACACACAGTTCCTAGATTATACCCCTATGGGGGACAGTATAAGGGGAACAACATTACAGGACAATACAGTAAGGTACAATATTAGACCCAAGAGCTGACACTTTCAGCCCTTGCCATACGGTTTCAGGGGCAGCCAGCCGGGCTCCACCTTTATTAATGAAGGCCGGCTATGCCGTACCGTCAGCCCAAGTACTGCAGGAACATGCTGAGGTGTTTAACACACAGCTGACTTAAAAGGATACCTAACCCCTGAAGTGCAACACCTGTCACATGTCACCAAACACCTCATGTGAGCACAGATAGGTAACATGCTGCATATTCTTATAACTACTCTTATTCCTCATAGTGTATACTGCAGCCAGGAACTTACAGGGTTAATAGTCTGAGTAACAAACTCCCGCCCCTGTGTGCTGAGAAGGGGAACGCCCCACTGGTTATATGAGAGAGAGGAGAATGTAAGTTTCGTTTCCTGTTGCTGCTTCCAAGCATGGCGTCTGCTGGTCTGAGAGAGGAGCTAACCTGCCCCATCTGCCTGAGCACTTATACCCAGCCTGTAATGCTGAGATGTGGGCATAACTTCTGCCAGGGCTGTATTGGGAGTGTGTGGGATTCCCAGGGGGGATCTGGGCTTTATACCTGTCCTGAATGCAGAGCAGAGTTTCAGGAGCGTCCTGCACTGCAGAGGAACCTGAAGCTGTGTAACATAGCGGAGCGTTTCCTTTCTACTCAGCCGGAGCAGGAGGAGGCTGTGATCTTCTGCACTTACTGTGTTACCTCCTCTGTACCCGCTGCTAAAACATGTCTGCAGTGTGACGCCTCCCTGTGTGATATTCACCTAGAGAGACACAGCAAGTCAGAGGAACACGTCTTATCTGAGCCAACCACCTCCTAAAAGACCAGGAAATGTCCCGTCCACAAGGAGATCCTGAAGTATTACTGCACTGAGGATGCTGCTTGTATCTGTGTGTCCTGCTGGGTGTTTGGGGAGCACAGGGGACACCAGGTGGAGTCGCTGAATGAGGCCTCTGAGAAGAAGAAGGAGAAACTGAGACATGTTCTGTTGAAACTGACCTCAGTGAGAGAGGAGACTGAGAAAAGAGCCCAGAGTCTGCAGGAACGCAGGAGAGAAGCGCAGGAAAAAGCAGCTGGGGAGACAGCCCGAGTCACTGCCCTGATTAGGGACATCAGGGAACAGCTGGAAGTCCTAGAGAAGCGAGTCCTGAGTGAGATCACCAGGTGGGAAGAGCAGGTTTCTCTCCGAGTCTCTGATCTAATCCAGCAGCTGGAAATAAAGAAGGATGAGCTGTCCAGGAAGATGCTTCACATTGAGGAGCTGAGCAACATCACTGATCCATTAACTGTCTTACAGGGACGGGAATCAGACAATGCTGACTTCTGTGATGCTGAGGAGGGAGGTAATGAGGACAGAGAGAGAGAGGGTAATAAGGTCCCTGCTGTAGGAGATTTGTATGAGGTTCTGATCCCACTGACCTTACAGAGATTAGCTGATATTGTGACTGATCTAAAAGCAAAGAGAGGATTCTGTGTGCAGGGGGATTCAGGTATATTACTGGATGTAAATACAGCTGCTAATCATGTATCTGTATCAGGTGACCTGAAAACTGCATCCTGGTCAGAAACAGACCAGTTACGCCCAAATACACCAGAGAGATTTGAGGAGGATCAGGTTTTAAGCAGCAGGAGTTTTTCCTCAGGACAACATTACTGGGAGGTGGAGATCAGTGACTCAGGGGGCAGGGGGGTAGGGATTTCCTATCCCAGTATAGTAAGGAAAGGACGTCAGTCCTCCCTAGGAGGTAATAAGAAGTCCTGGTGTTTGTACATGCGGGGTAATAATCATTCAGTGACACATGACACAACACATACACGGATATATCCCGAGTCTCCCGTGCAGAGATTAGGAATATACCTGGACTATGAGGCTGGGCGGCTGTCCTTTTATCAGCTGTGTGACCCGGTCAGACACTTACACACCGTCACTGCCACCTTCACTGAGCCTCTTCATGCTGCGTTCTGTGTATGGGATAATGGCTGGGTCAGAATCAGGAGCTAGGAGTACTGATCCCGGCCCAGCAGAGAACCCATAGATATAGTGTATATTGTGTTTGTGGGTTTGTGTGCGCTCTCATTGGCTCCCATTGGCTCTCAAGCTCTCCCATTGGCTGACTGCGGGGCGGGCCTTGGCTCTTATTGGCTCTCATTGCCTTACTATGGGGCGGGGCCTTGCTGCAGCCTTGTGGGGGAGGGGGAGTGTTGTGGTTACCACAGATCTGCGCATTGATTGGTTGAATCATTATGATGTCACAGTTTTACATGGGATTCTGGGACTTGTAGTTCACGTCTGTAAATAAATTGTAACAGAAGAGAAGCAGGACTACAACTCCCAGAAGCCCCTGCAGGCGAGAGAGATGACATGACAAGAGACGGCCAATCTCAATCAGTGCAGTTGTGGAGAGAGAAAGAGACAGAGGGTGAGTAAGTGGGAGAGACATCACAGGCAGACGTGTGGGGTGATTGCACACACAGACAGGACACACAGCCCCTCACATCTGTCCCTCCCACTGCAGGGGGACACAGACAGGACCCACAGCCCCTCACATCTGTCCCTCCCACTGCAGGGTGACACAGACAGGACCCACAGCCCCTCACATCTGTCCCTCCCACTGCAGGGGGACACAGACAGGACACACAGCCCCTCACATCTGTCCCTCCCACTGCAGGGGGACACAGACAGGACCCACAGCCCCTCACATCTGTCCCTCCCACTGCAGGGTGACACAGACAGGACGCACAGCCCCTCACATCTGTCCCTCCCACTGCAGGGGGACACAGACAGGATGCACAGCCCCTCACATCTGTCCCTCCCACTGCGGGGGGACACAGACAGGACCCACAGCCCCTCACATCTGTCCCTCCCACTACAGGGGGACACAGACAGGACACACAGCCCCTCACATCTGTCCCTCCCACTGCAGGGGGACACAGACAGGACACACAGCCCCTCACATCTGTCCCTCCCACTGCGGGGGGACACAGACACGACCAACAGCCCCTCACATCTGTCCCTCCCACTGCAGGGGGACACAGACAGGACACACAGCCCCTCACATCTGTCCCTTCTACTGCAGGGGGACACAGACAGGACCCACAGCCCCTCACATCTGTCCCTCCCACTGCAGGGGGACACAGACAGGACCCACAGCCCCTCACATCTGTCCCTCCCACTGCAGGGGGACACAGGACCCACAGCCCCTCACATCTGTCCCTCCCACTACAGGGGGACACAGACAGGACACACAGCCCCTCACATCTGTCCCTCCCACTACAGGGGGACACAGACAGGACACACAGCCCCTCACATCTGTCCCTCCCACTGCGGGGGGACACAGACACGACCAACAGCCCCTCACATCTGTCCCTCCCACTGCAGGGGGACACAGACAGGACACACAGCCCCTCACATCTGTCCCTTCTACTGCAGGGGGACACAGACAGGACCCACAGCCCCTCACATCTGTCCCTCCCACTGCAGGGGGACACAGACAGGACCCACAGCCCCTCACATCTGTCCCTCCCACTGCAGGGGGACACAGGACCCACAGCCCCTCACATCTGTCCCTCCCACTGCAGGGGGACACAGACAGGACACACAGCCCCTCACATCTGTCCCTCCCACTGCAGGGGGACACAGACAGGACACACAGCCCCTCACATCTGTCCCTCCCATTGCAGGGTGACACAGACAGGACCCACAGCCCCTCACATCTGTCCCTCCCACTGCAGGGTGACACAGACAGGACCCACAGCCCCTCACATCTGTCCCTCCCACTTCAAGGTGACACAGACAGGACACACAGCCCCTCACATCTGTCCCTCCCACTGCAGGGGGACACAGACAGGACACACGGCCCCTCACATCTGTCCCTCCCACTGCAGGGGGACACAGACAGAACCCACAGCCCCTCACATCTGTCCCTCACACTGCAGGGGGACACAGACAGGATCCACAGCCCCTCACATCCGTCACTCCCACTGCAGGGTGACACAGGACACACAGCCCCTCACATCTGTCCCTCCCACTGCGGGGGGACACAGACAGGACCCACAGCCCCTCACATCTGTCCCTCCCACTGCGGGGGGACACAGACACGACCAACAGCCCCTCACATCTGTCCCTCCCACTGCAGGGGGACACAGACAGGACACACAGCCCCTCACATCTGTCCCTTCTACTGCAGGGGGACACAGACAGGACCCACAGCCCCTCACATCTGTCCCTCCCACTGCAGGGGGACACAGACAGGACACACAGCCCCTCACATCTGTTCCTCCCACTGCAGGGGGACACAGACAGGACCCACAGCCCCTCACATCTGTCCCTCCCACTGCAGGGTGACACAGACAGGATACACAGCCCCTCACATCTGTCCCTCCCACTGCAGGGGGACACAGACAGGACACACGGCCCCTCACATCTGTCCCTCCCACTGCAGGGGGACACAGACAGGACACACAGCCCCTCACATCTGTCCCTCCCACTGCAGGGGGACACAGACAGGACACACAGCCCCTCACATCTGTCCCTCCCACTGCAGGGGGACACAGACAGGACACACAGCCCCTCACATCTGTCCCTCCCACTGCAGGGGGACACAGGACACACAGCCCCTCACATCTGTCCCTCCCACTGCAGGGGGACACAGACAGGACACACAGCCCCTCACATCTGTCCCTCCCACTGCAGGGTGACACAGACAGGACACACAGCCCCTCACATCTGTCCCTCCCACTGCAGGGGGACACAGACAGGACCCACAGCCCCTCACATCTGTCCCTCCCACTGCAGGGTGACACAGACAGGACACACAGCCCCTCACATCTGTCCCTCCCACTGCAGTTTGACACATACAGGACACACAGCCCCTCACATCTGTCCCTCCCACTGCAGTGTGACACATACAGGACACACAGCCCCTCACATCTGTCCCTCCCACTACAGGGGGACACAGGACACACAGCCCCTCACATCTGTCCCTCCCACTGCAGTGTGACACATACAGGACACACAGCCCCTCACATCTGTCCCTCCCACTACAGGGGGACACAGGACACACAGCCCCTCACATCTGTCCCTCCCACTGCAGGGGGACACAGACAGGACACACAGCCCCTCACATCTGTCCCTCCCACTGCAGGGGGCCACAGACAGGACACACAGCCCCTCACATCTGTCCCTCCCACTGCAGGGGGACACAGACAGGACACACAGCCCCTCACATCTGTCCCTCCCACTGCAGGGGGACACAGACAGGACACACAGCCCCTCACATCTGTCCCTCCCACTGCAGGGGGCCACAGACAGGACACACAGCCCCTCACATCTGTCCCTCCCACTGCAGGGGGACACAGACAGGACACACAGCCCCTCACATCTGTCCCTCCCACTGCAGGGAGACACAGGACACACAGCCCCTCACATCTGTCCCTCCCACTGCAGGGGGACACAGACAGGACACACAGCCCCTCACATCTGTCCCTCCCACTGCAGGGGGACACAGACAGGACCCACAGACCCTCACATCTGTCCCTCCCACTGCAGGGGGACACAGACAGGACACACAGCCCCTCACATCTGTCCCTCTCACTGCAGGGGGACACAGACAGGACACACAGCACCTCACATCTGTCCCTCCCACTGCAGGGGGACACAGACAGGACACACAGCCCCTCACATCTGTCCCTCCCACTGCAGGGGGACACAGACAGGACACACAGCCCCTCACATCTGTCCCTCCCACTGCAGGGGGACACAGACACGACTCAAAGCCCCTCACATCTGTCCCTCAAAACTGCAGGGTGACACAGACAGGACACACAACCCCTCACATCTGTCCCCCCCCCCACTGCAGGGGGACACAGACAGGACACACAGCCCCTCACATCTGTCCCCCCCACTGCAGGGGGACACAGACAGGACACACCGCCCCTCACATTTGTCCCCCCCACTGCAGGGGGAAACAGACAGGACCCACAGCCCCTCACATCTGTCCCTCCCACTACAGGGTGACACAGGACACACAGCCCCTCACATTTGTCCCCCCCACTGCAGGGGGACACAGACAGGACCCACAGACCCTCACATCTGTCCTTCCCACTGCAGGGGGACACAGACAGGACCCACAGCCCCTCACATCTGTCCCTCCCACTGCAGGGTGACACAGGACACACAGCCCCCCACATCTGTCCCTCCCACTGCAGGGGGACACAGACAGGACACACAGCCCCTCACATCTGTCCCTCCCACTGCAGGGTTACACAGAAAGGACACACAGCCCCTCACATCTGTCCCTCCCACTGCAGGGGGACACAGACAGGACACACAGCCCCTCACATCTGTCCCTCCCACTGCAGGGTGACACAGACAGGACCCACAGCCCCTCACATCTGTCCCTCCCACTGCAGGGTGACACAGACAGGACCCTCAGCCCCTCACATCTGTCCCTCCCACTGCAGTGGGACACAGACAGGACACACGGCCCCTCACATCTGTCCCTCCCACTGCAGGGGGACACAGACAGGACACACAGCCCCTCACATCCGTCCCTCCCACTGCAGGGTGACACAGACAGGACACACAGCCCCTCACATTGTCCCTCCCACTGCAGGGGGACACAGACAGGACCCACAGCCCCTCACATCCGTCCCTCCCACTGCAGGCGGACACAGACAGGACCCACAGCCCCTCACATCTGTCCCTCCCACTGCAGCGTGACACAGACAGGACCCACAGCCCTTCACATCCGTCCCTCCCACTGCAGGGTGACAAAGACAGGACCGACAGCCCCTCACATCTGTCCCTCCCACTGCAGGGGGACACAGACAGGACACACAGCCCCTCACATCTGTCCCTCCCACTGCAGGGTGACACAGACAGGACACACAGCCCCTCACATCTGTCCCTCCCACTGCAGGGTGACACAGACAGGACACACAGCCCCACACATCTGTCCCTCCCACTGCAGGGGGACACAGACAGGACACACAGCCCCTCACATCTGTCCCTCCCACTGCAGGGGGACACAGACAGGACACACAGCCCCTCACATCTGTCCCTCCCGCTGCAGGGTGACACAGACAGGACACACAGCCCCTCACATCTGTCCCTCCCACTGCAGGGTGACACAGACAGGACACACAGCCCCTCACATCTGTCCCTCCCACTGCAGGGGGACACAGACAGGACCCAGAGCCCCTCACATCTGTCCCTCCCACTGCAGGGGGACACAGACAGGACACACAGCCCCTCACATCTGTCCCTCCCACTGCAGGGGGACACAGACAGGACACACAGCCCCTCACATCTGTCCCTCCCATTGCAGGGTGACACAGACAGGACCCACAGCCCCTCACATCTGTCCCTCCCACTGCAGGGTGACACAGACAGGACCCACAGCCACTCACACCTGTCCCTCCCACTTCAAGATGACACAGACAGGACACACGGCCCCTCACATCTGTCCCTCCCACTGCAGGGGGACACAGACAGGACCCACAGCCCCTCACATCTGTCCCTCCCACTGCAGGGGGACACAGACAGGACCCACAGCCCCTCACATCCGTCACTCCCACTGCAGGGTGACACAGGACACACAGCCCCTCACATCTGTCCCTCCCACTGCAGGGGGACACAGACAGGACCCACAGCCCCTCACATCTGTCCCTCCCACTGCAGTGGGACACAGACAGGACACACAGCCCCTCACATCTGTCCCTCCCACTGCAGGGGGACACAGACAGGACCCACAGCCCCTCACATCTGTCCCTCCCACTGCAGGGTGACAGGACACACAGCCCCTCACATCTGTCCCTCCCACTGCAGGGTGACACAGACTGGACACACAGCCCCTCACATCTGTCCCTCCCACTGCAGGGGGACACAGACAGGACCCACAGCCCCTCACATCTGTCCCTCCCACTGCAGGGGGACACAGACAGGACCCACAGCCCCTCACATCTGTCCCTCCCACTGCAGGGAGACACAGACAGGACCCACAGCCCCTCACATCTGTCCCTCCCACTGCAGGGGGACACAGACAGGACCCACAGCCCCTCACATCTGTCCCTCCCACTGCAGGGAGACACAGACAGGACCCACAGCCCCTCACATCTGTCCCTCCCACTGCAGGGGGACACAGACAGGACACACAGCCCCTCACATCTCCCTCCCACTGCAGGGAGACACAGACAGGACACACAGCCACTCACATCTGTCCCTCCCACTGCAGGGTGACACAGACAGGTAACACAGCCCCTCACATCTGTCCCTCCCACTGCAGGGTGACACAGACAGGACACACAGCCCCTCACATCTGTCCCTCCCACTGCAGGGAGACACAGACAGGACACACAGCCCCTCACATCTGTCCCTCCCACTGCAGGGTGACACAGGACCCACAGCCCCTCACATCTGTCCCTCCCACTGCAGGGGGACACAGACAGGACACACAGCCCCTCACATCTGTCCCTCCCACTGCAGGGGGACACAGACAGGACACACAGCCCCTCACATCTGTCCCTCCCACTGCAGTGTGACACATACAGGACACACAGCCCCTCACATCTGTCCCTCCCACTACAGGGGGACACAGGACACACAGCCCCTCACTTCTGTCCCTCCCACTGCAGGGGGACACAGACAGGACACACAGCCCCTCACATCTGTCCCTCCCACTGCAGGGGGCCACAGACAGGACACACAGCCCCTCACATCTGTCCCTCCCACTGCAGGGGGACACAGACAGGACACACAGCCCCTCACATCTGTCCCTCCCACTGCAGGGGGACACAGACAGGACACACAGCCCCTCACATCTGTCCCTCCCACTGCAGGGGGCCACAGACAGGACACACAGCCCCTCACATCTGTCCCTCCCACTGCAGGGGGACACAGACAGGACACACAGCCCCTCACATCTGTCCCTCCCACTGCAGGGAGACACAGGACACACAGCCCCTCACATCTGTCCCTCCCACTGCAGGGGGACACAGACAGGACACACAGCCCCTCACATCTGTCCCTCCCACTGCAGGGGGACACAGACAGGACCCACAGACCCTCACATCTGTCCCTCCCACTGCAGGGGGACACAGACAGGACCCACAGCCCCTCACATCTGTCCCTCTCACTGCAGGGGGACACAGACAGGACACACAGCACCTCACATCTGTCCCTCCCACTGCAGGGGGACACAGACAGGGCCCACAGCCCCCCACATCTGTCCCTCCCACTGCAGGGGGACACAGACAGGACACACAGCCCCTCACATCTGTCCCTCCCACTGCAGGGGGACACAGACAGGACACACAGCCCCTCACATCTGTCCCTCCCACTGCAGGGGGACACAGACACGACTCAAAGCCCCTCACATCTGTCCCTCAAAACTGCAGGGTGACACAGACAGGACACAAAACCCCTCACATCTGTCCCCCCCCCCCACTGCAGGGGGACACAGACAGGACACACAGCCCCTCACATCTGTCCCCCCCACTGCAGGGGGACACAGACAGGACACACCGCCCCTCACATTTGTCCCCCCCACTGCAGGGGGACACAGACAGGACCCACAGCCCCTCACATCTGTCCCTCCCCCTACAGGGTGACACAGGACACACAGCCCCTCACATTTGTCCCCCCCACTGCAGGGGGACACAGACAGGACCCACAGACCCTCACATCTGTCCCTCCCACTGCAGGGGGACACAGACAGGACCCACAGCCCCTCACATCTGTCCCTCCCACTGCAGGGTGACACAGGACACACAGCCCCCCACATCTGTCCCTCCCACTGCAGGGGGACACAGACAGGACACACAGCCCCTCACATCTGTCCCTCCCACTGCAGGGTTACACAGAAAGGACACACAGCCCCTCACATCTGTCCCTCCCACTGCAGGGGGACACAGACAGGACACACAGCCCCTCACATCTGTCCCTCCCACTGCAGGGTGACACAGACAGGACACAGCCCCTCACATCTGTCCCTCCCACTGCAGGGTGACACAGACAGGACACACAGCCCCTCACATCTGTCCCTCCCACTGCAGGGTGACACAGACAGGACCCTCAGCCCCTCACATCTGTCCCTCCCACTGCAGTGGGACACAGACAGGACACACGGCCCCTCACATCTGTCCCTCCCACTGCAGGGGGACACAGACAGGACACATAGCCCCTCACATCCGTCCCTCCCACTGCAGGGTGACACAGACAGGACACACAGCCCCTCACATTGTCCCTCCCACTGCAGGGGGACACAGACAGGACCCACAGCCCCTCACATCCGTCCCTCCCACTGCAGGCGGACACAGACAGGACCCACAGCCCCTCACATCTGTCCCTCCCACTGCAGCGTGACACAGACAGGACCCACAGCCCTTCACATCCGTCCCTCCCACTGCAGGGTGACAAAGACAGGACCGACAGCCCCTCACATCTGTCCCTCCCACTGCAGGGGGACACAGACAGGACACACAGCCCCTCACATCTGTCCCTCCCACTGCAGGGTGACACAGACAGGACACACAGCCCCACACATCTGTCCCTCCCACTGCAGGGGGACACAGACAGGACACACAGCCCCTCACATCTGTCCCTCCCACTGCAGGGGGACACAGACAGGACACACAGCCCCTCACATCTGTCCCTCCCGCTGCTGGGTGACACAGACAGGACACACAGCCCCTCACATCTGTCCCTCCCACTGCAGGGTGACACAGACAGGACACACAGCCCCTCACATCTGTCCCTCCCACTGCAGGGGGACACAGACAGGACCCAGAGCCCCTCACATCTGTCCCTCCCACTGCAGGGGGACACAGACAGGACACACAGCCCCTCACATCTGTCCCTCCCACTGCAGGGGGACACAGACAGGACACACAGCCCCTCACATCTGTCCCTCCCATTGCAGGGTGACACAGACAGGACCCACAGCCCCTCACATCTGTCCCTCCCACTGCAGGGTGACACAGACAGGACCCACAGCCACTCACACCTGTCCCTCCCACTTCAAGGTGACACAGACAGGACACACGGCCCCTCACATCTGTCCCTCCCACTGCAGGGGGACACAGACAGGACCCACAGCCCCTCACATCTGTCCCTCCCACTGCAGGGGGACACAGACAGGACCCACAGCCCCTCACATCCGTCACTCCCACTGCAGGGTGACACAGGACACACAGCCCCTCACATCTGTCCCTCCCACTGCAGGGGGACACAGACAGGACACACAGCCCCTCACATCTGTCCCTCCCACTGCAGGGGGACACAGACAGGACCCACAGCCCCTCACATCCGTCACTCCCACTGCAGGGTGACACAGGACACACAGCCCTCCACATCTGTCCCTCCCACTGCTGGGTAACTGACAGGACCCACAGCCCCTCACATCTGTCCCTCCCACTGCAGGGAGACACAGACAGGACACACAGCCCCTCACATCTGTCCCTCCCACTGCAGTGGGACACAGACAGGACACACAGCCCCTCACATCTGTCCCTCCCACTGCAGGGGGACACAGACAGGACCCACAACCCCTCACATCTGTCCCTCCCACTGCAGGGGGACACAGGACACACAGCCCCTCACATCTGTCCCTCCCACTGCAGGGTGACACAGACTGGACACACAGCCCCTCACATCTGTCCCTCCCACTGCAGGGGGACACAGACAGGACCCACAGCCCCTCACATCTGTCCCTCCCACTGCAGGGGGACACAGACAGGACCCACAGCCCCTCACATCTGTCCCTCCCACTGCAGGGAGACACAGACAGGACCCACAGCCCCTCACATCTGTCCCTCCCACTGCAGGGGGACACAGACAGGACCCACAGCCCCTCACATCTCCCTCCCACTGCAGGGAGACACAGACAGGATCCACAGCCCCTCACATCTGTCCCTCCCACTGCAGGGTGACACAGACAGGTAACACAGCCCCTCACATCGGTCCCTCCCACTGCAGTGGGACACAGACAGGACACACAGCCCCTCACATCTGTCCCTCCCACTGCAGGCGGACACAGACCTGACCCACAGCCCCTCACATCTGTCCCTCCCACTGCAGTGGGACACAGACAGGACACACGGCCCCTCACATCTGTCCCTCCCACTGCAGGGTGACACAGACAGGACCCACAGCCCTTCACATCTGTCCCTCCCACTGCAGGGTGACACAGACAGGACCCACAGCCCCTCACATCTGTCCCTTCCACTGCAGGGGGACACAGACAGGACACACAGCCCCTCACATCTGTCCCTCCCACTGCAGGGTGACACAGACAGGACCCACAGCCCTTCACATCTGTCCCTTCCACTGCAGGGGGACACAGACAGGACACACAGCCCCTCACATCTGTCCCTCCCACTGCAGGGTGACACAGACAGGACCCACAGCCCTTCACATCTGTCCCTTCCACTGCAGGGGGACACAGACAGGACACACGGCCACTCACATCTGTCCCTCCCACTGCAGGGTGACACAGACAGGACCCACAGCCCTTCACATCTGTCCCTTCCACTGCAGGGGGACACAGACAGGACACACAGCCCCTCACATCTGTCCCTCCCACTGCAGGCTGACACAGACAGGACCCACAGCCCTTCACATCTGTCCCTCCCACTGCAGGGGGACACATACAGGACCCACAGCCCCTGACATCTGTCCATCCCACTGCTGGGTAACTGACAGGACACACAGCCCCTCACATCTGTCCCTCCCACTGCAGGGGGACACAGACAGGACCCACAGCCCCTCACATCTGTCCCTCCCACTGCAGGGTGACACATACAGGACTCACAGCCCCTCACATCTGTCCCTCCCACTGCTGGGTGACTGACAGGACACACAGCCCCTAACATCTGTCCCTCCCACTGCAGGGTGACACAGACAGGACCCACAGCCACTCACACCTGTCCCTCCCACTTCAAGGTGACACAGACAGGACACACGGCCCCTCACATCTGTCCCTCCCACTGCAGGGGGACACAGACAGGACCCACAGCCCCTCACATCCGTCACTCCCACTGCAGGCGGACACAGACAGGACCCACAGCCCCTCACATCTGTCCCTCCCACTGCAGGGTGACACAGACAGGACACACAGCCCCTCACATCTGTCCCTCCCACTGCAGGGGGACACAGACAGGACCCACAGCCCCTCACATCTGTCCCTCCCACTGCAGGGTGACACATACAGGACCCACAGCCCTTCACATCTGTCCATCCCACTGCTGGGTAACTGACAGGACACACAGCCCCTCACATCTGTCCCTCCCACTGCAGGGGGACACAGACAGGACCCACAGCCCCTCACATCTGTCCCTCCCACTGCAGGGTGACACATACAGGACTCACAGCCCCTCACATCTGTCCCTCCCACTGCTGGGTGACTGACAGGACACACAGCCCCTCACATCTGTCCCTCCCACTGCAGGGTGACACAGACAGGACCCACAGCCCTTCACATCTGTCCCTCCCACTGCAGGGTGACACAGACAGGACACACAGCCCCTCACATCTGTCCCTCCCACTGCAGGGTGACACAATCAGGACTCACAGCCCCTCACATCTGTCCCTCCCACTGCAGGGTGACACAGACAGGACCCACAGCCCCTCACACCTGTCCCTCCCACTGCAGGGTGACACAGACAGGACACACGGCCCCTCATATCTGTCCCTCCCACTGCAGGGGGACACAGACAGGACACACAGCCCCTCACATCTGTCCCTCCCACTGCAGGGGGACACAGACCTGACCCACAGCCCCTCACATCCGTCCCTCCCACTGCAGGGAGACACAGACAGGACACACAGCCCCTCACATCTGTCCCTCCCACTGCAGGGGGACACAGGACACAAAGCCCCTCACATCTGTCCCTCCCACTGCAGGGGACACAGACAGGACATACAGCCCCTCACATCTGTCCCTCCCACTGCAGGGGGACACAGGACACACAGCCCCTCACATCTGTCCCTCCCACTGCAGGGGGACACAGACAGGACACACAGCCTCTCACATCTGTCCCTCCCACTGCAGGGGGACACAGACAGGACACACAGCCCCTCACATCTGTCCCTCCCACTGCAGGGTGACACAGACAGGACACACAGCCCCTCACATCTGTCTTTCCCACTGCAGGGGGACACAGACAGGACACACAGCCCCTCACATCTGTCCCTCCCACTGCAGGGTGACACAGACAGGACACACAGGCAGTTCTTCTCTTCTCACCAGACGGCCATAAACAGGTTAGCATAGCTCGGGGGGGAACCTAATCCCATCTATAATGAAATTGACTTTTATCTCAGTCACGTCCACATCCCTTAGTAGAACTCTGTTTACGGCCTCACAGCCTTTATTCCGCTCTATTGATGTATAAAGCGACATTACGTCGCACGTGGCCATTAGATAATGTTGGTCCCACTTTACTTTGTTTAGACTGTTAATCATACGTGTTGTGTCCCTCAGAGACGCCCTTTGCTGCACCACGTATTTCTGAAGGAACCCGTCTATATACAGTGACAGGTTGGCTGTTAGTGAGTCAATCCCCGAGACGATGGGCCTGCCTGGGGGATTGACTACACTTTTATGAACTTTAGGTTAATGGTAAAATACCGGTTTATGGCCGTCTGGGAAGACGAGAAGATCTGGCAGGGGGAAGAGCTCGGGTCGGGCCTGGTCCTCTGGCGTCGTTTCATCGACGACGCGTGTTTAATTTGGAAGGGGGAACAGGGAGAGTTAGAGTCCTTCTTGGTGTCTTTGAATACTAATGATTAGTAATTGAAGATTCACTAGCAATATCAGTGGCAGCCAAGTTAATTTCCTTGTTCTAGTCATCTTCATAGAGGAAGGTAACATAAAAACTAGAACGTGTTTCAAGGATACAGATAAGAGCAATTTTATATTCAGATCCAGCTGCCACCTGCCCAGATGGACGGACAATGTGCCACCGGGGCAGTTTCCGCGAATTAAAGGAAATTGCAGTGATAGGGAGACCTGTTATATGCCGGCCAACAGACTGAAAGGGAGGTTTGGAGAGAGAAACTATAACGATTAGATGAGGCAATGTCCAGGGTAGATTCGCTCAACAGAGAAGATTCTAGAAGGAATGATCCATTGGACTTTGCTTTCCTCACAAATAACAGTTGGGGAAGCAAAGGAAATCAAAAACATCATCAGTAATCATTGGGGTATTCTCAAGAATGACCCCATTTTGGGTGGAAACATACCGGAAAAACCGAATGTGATTTTCAGGAAACCGTGTAATCTTAAAAATAAACTGGCATTAAAAAGAGGTACTTTAAAAACTACAAACTGCTTCAGCGCAGTAATGGTTTCTTTGGCTGCCGCAGCTGCAGAGAACGTCAGTTCAAATCAATAAATAAAACAGAATTCAGTTCTAACATCTCGGGGGGAAATTAACTACGCGGGAGAGCTGACGGGGCGCAGAACGGAGGCGGCGGGGTGAGCCACGGCAGTACCACATCCTCACTTCTCTCACGGTTACGCGATACACGCGGTTTTAATTTGATTTTATTGTAAGTGCGCATTTTTATAACGTGCATAAGATACCTACCTTTATACCATTGATCTGCACCATGTCCTTTTGTCTTTGCATCTCACCACCACACTGAATACCTGGGGTGGAGAGTATCATCGCCCGGACACAGGAGACCACATGCACTCAAGACACCAGTTGTTGCCCATATACCACTTACACCTTGTGAGTGGGCTGCACATATGAGCCAAGACGCCCTGTGAATTAACACACCCAAAAGTTTTCCCATCTGCACTTAGATTTGTTCTTTTTCTGTTGTTGTTTTTCCCACAATCTCATCTCATTTAATAAATGTTATCACAATATTTCTAGGTGTGTGATACTGTAAAGAGATGTGTCACAGACCCCAGATAGAGGGGGGAAAGTGATCAGCAGTCACCAAGGTGAAAGTGGGGGAGGGAAAAGAGTTCTAGCCAGTGGGCAGAGTTTATAATGGTGAGAAATGGGAGGATAGGTGGGTAGGGAACTTATTAAAAAGTACGTTATACCAGACATTGGGGTAATATGTAGGAATGCGCCGGGGGGGGGGGGGCAGAAGCTACTCCATCCGGGCAGTGGCGCCGACAACCTATGGGGACTGAGACTGCTAAACCCATAGGTGAAGACCCAGGGGAAGGGAGGCTCCAGGAGGGTGGGGGCAGCGGCCCCCCAGGTGGAAGGGGGAGGAGGGAGGCACGGTGCCCCTGGGCAGTCGAGCTTCGGTCCGAAAGGATGAAATACAGCTCATTTCCGTTGTTGGTTATAGTGTTGGATTTGTTGGGTGTTGTTTGGTTTTCCTTGTCTATCCCTGTGTGTTTCCCCGCCCCCCTCCTGTCCCCCAAGTTGTTGTCACGGTTGGAAGCGGGCGCAAGGCACGAAGAACACTGGGGGTGGCAGATCTCTGGAAGGAACCCGAAAGTGCGTACGCCGAGGGTACGCCGATTCACTAAAGCAGTAACATGGCAGTAACATGGGAGTCACACAACGTTAGAGGTTATAACCGCCCTCAGAAACGACGCGTTGCCTTTAGGGAGTACAGAACTAGAAAAGCAGGTGTGATATTGTGAGACCCACTTCAGCACTAGAAATAGCCCGAGGTTCTTAGACGGGCATTTCCGCCAGTTCTATCTGGCCTCAGCGGCAGAGAAAAATAAGGGGTGGCGATACTGTTCCACAATAATTTGCCGTTTAAGGTGGAAAAAATAAAAAGGGACATAGACGGTAGATATCTTATCCTAACAGGGACGGTGCATGGGAGCAGCCTGACGCTAGCATCGGTATACGCCCCATGTGAAGATGACCCTCAATGTTTTAGGACATTCTTTGCACAGCGGGATAGGGTGGCGGAGGGGAGCATAGTAGTAGCGGGAGATTTTAACAAACACTTAGACCCGGCGTTGGACGGAAACAAACAATGAAGTATAATCAAAAGGGGAGGTGTAGACGCTCTCCGTCAGGGTATTAGGGAAAGGCAACTTGTAGATATCTGGAGGGAACAGCACCCGGAAGAAAGGGGATTTACTGTTTACTCGCACCCACATGACGGCTACAGCAGGATCGGTTACTTCTTTGTGTCGAATAGACTGGTCCCGCAGGTCTCCTATTCAGGAATCCATGATATTTCATGGTCGGATCATGCACCACTAGAGCTGCGGTGCTCTCAAATCAGGCTAGCTAGCCCGGGGGCAAATTGGACACTCAATGAATCATTAATTAAGATCCCAGAGATCGCACAAACCATACAAGAAGAGATCTCACAATTCTTTAAAGACAAACAAAGGCAGTGTGGAATCTCACATAATGTTGTGGGGGGCTCATAAGGCCCCCCTGAGGGGAACGTTGTTCAACATAGCGGCAGGGAGGGAAAAAAAGAGGTGTAGCCAGGTCCCCTCTACGTCCCTGCTGCCCTGCGACCCCCCCCCCTCATTTCCTCCGCTGCCGGGGGTCACTCGATGGACCCCGCCGGCACTTCTGGAGCGTGGGGGCCAGTGTAGGGAGCATTTGGGAGTCCCGGCGATTCTCGGCGGCTCCCGAGCAGGGCGCGCCATCTTGCGCTATGTCGCGCATGCGCAGTAAGCCCCCGGTGGCCTGGCAGAGTTATGCATGCGCAGAAAGGGGCGCGCAAACCCTAGCCTACCAGGGAAGGCTCTTGGATGGGACTACAAGTCCCATGAGTCTCGTGAGCGGCCCCATGACGCCAGGGAGCCAATAGGGCTGCAGGAGGTCCCTGCTTGGCAGAATTAGATACTTTTTGCACGCTGGGGACCACGTTAGACAGTCTGGACAAGGAAGAGCTAGGTGAAGGAGGTGAGTGCAGGGGTCAGTGACCCACTGCATTAGGCCAGCAACCCCCTAGGCCCCAGATAGGTCCTGAGTCCCTCCCAGCTTGTAGTGCTATAGGGACAGGCCCTAGGTTAGGGACCCTGTCACATTAGTGCCAGTGTTAGATAGGGACACAGCGAACGCTGCGCTTCCCGTGAAGAGACTTGGGCTCAAGTCTGTGCGTAAGAGACAGAGACTATCTCCAGGGTGGGATCGCCCCTGGCGGAACCCCGTGCGAGGAAGCACCGGATCACAGACGGGATCACCAAGCGGCGGATCATTTTCGAAGTCGCTTGCAGGCCCGAGTGCAGGAGCGCTCGGCAGGTACCTTTCAAAAGTGCACCAACAAACCACCTATCCATACTTATATTCTCACATAGTGGCAGCACTGACCACGGGACAAAGGGGTTAACTGTGGACACGGTGTGGGGCACACGGTGGTGGGTGGAAGGTACACTCCTAGTGGAGTGAAAGACACTTTGGGGACTGCGTTATATACTGTGGAGTTACCCTCTAGGGGAAGTATTATTATTATCAAAGTGTGATTATTCTGCATTACAGTAAAGTGGTTATATAGATCTCCGTGTATGTGCTTATTGTATATGTGGGTCCTGTGTAGACAACCTTCTACATTCCTAGAACCCTACACAGGTGGAGGCGCTGAAAACCAGAACGTCCCAGAGATTCACCCCAGGCTCTCACTAGCGGAGGCTCAGGCCTCCTGTGAGCCTGAGAGGTACAACGCACCACACCAGGTAACCTTAGGTTCCCCGCACACACACACACACACACTATATGCGATTGGGTGGGGGAATACCCGTTACAGAGGGAAGCCAAAATAAATCAGCTGAGAGAAAAGCTCCATGAACTCTCCATACTACATAACAGGACGGGTAGAGAGGAGACACTGAAGGAGTTGAAAGATGTAAGAATAGAACTTAATCTACTCCTTACCTCCCAGGCCGAAAAGACATTGAGTTGGACAAAGAGGACATTTTTTGAAAAGACGAACAAGCCGGATACCATGCTGGCAAATAAAATCCGCAACAGACAATCCAAGTATACAATTCACGCAATCAGGAACAGGGAAGGAAAGTTAACCTCAAATCCCAAACACTTAGTTGAGGAGTTTAGAACATATTATGAAGGGCTGTATGATGGGAAGAAGGTGAAACACAGCGCTAACACGAGCAGGGCGCTAGAGAATTTTCTAGCAGGCTCGGATTTGAGAAGGTTGACGGGGTTGGAGCGGGAGTTCCTGGAGAAGGAGTTTACAGCGGAAGAACTACAAGAGGTAGTTACTAATCTGAAACCTGCAAAAGCTCCGGGCCCAGACGGATTCTCACATTTATATTACAAAAAGTATTTTGGGATCCTGACCCCTTATTTGTTAAAGATGTACAATAATATCCTGGAGGGGGGGTCTTTCTCGGACCAGATGCTGCAGGCGTCCATCTGAGTGATTCATAAGCAGGGTAAGGACCCCACAAATTGCCCAAGCTATAGGCCGATCTCACTGATTAATTCGGATGTAAAAATTTACTCTAAATTGCTGGCCAATAGATTGAGTGCTATTCTACCCGGGCTGATTCACCCGGATCAAGTTGGTTTCAACAAAGGTAGACAAGCGGCCGATAATACCAGGAGGGTTATTGATATTATAGATTACATAAATACCAACAAGATCCCGGAATTATTTTAAGCTTAGATGTAGAAAAAGCCTTCGATAGGATAGACTGGCCGTACCTTGATGCCACGCTTGTAGCGTTTGGATTTCGGGACAGAGTCTTGAGGGCAATCAAAGCACTATATACGAACCCTATGGCATGGGTAGTTCATCAGGGATTCCCGTCAGGATTTCTTAAAATCAAGAGTGGCACAAGGCAGGGCTGCCCGCTATCGCCCTTGTTGTTCGCCTTATGCATGGAGCCACTAGCAGTCCGGATTAGCGGTAACATGGACATTACAGGGATCCAGATTCATTCACAGGAACATAAGACAGCATTGTATGCGGATGATTTCATCCTGACGCTATCCAGGCCCCTGGTCTCTCTACCCAACCTCTTTGACCTGCTGGAAAAATTTAACAGGATATCAGGTTTCAAAATAAATCAGGCGAAATCTGAAGCCATGAGTCTAAATCTCCCAAAAGATACAGAAAAACTAATAGAGGTTAATTTTACCTAAAGCAATTAAGTACCTAGGGGTCAATTTGACCAAGGAAGTAAAATTGCTATATAAGGCAAATTATCCTAAGCTCTTGCAATCCCTGGGAAAGGAGTTAAAAGAATGGGCATCTCATGGATTGGAAGAATTTATAGCGTTAAAATGAACCTTCTTCCCCGATAATTGTACCTCTTTCAGACACTTCCCATACCCATAGAGAATGCAGATATTAGGGACATGCAGGCAAAGGTTCTTACATTTATTTGGAAGAACAAAAGCACGAATAAAGGCTAGAATAATGATGAGGCCCAAAGACACAGGCGGACTGGCGGTACCTTGCTTGTTCTCATATTATAGAGCGGCCCAATTAAGTCAAATTATCCAATGGCATCTAGATCCGAAGCTGCGCAGATGGGTGGGCATAGAGCGAACTCTGCGCCCCACTAGAAATTAGTAACTTAATTTGGTACCCAAAATCTAGGCTCAAGGAGATAAAGAAACCACTAGCCTCAATGAACAACTCAACTGCAATCTGGGAGGCCACTAAATTTAGATAGTGCTCTGACTACGAGGCACTCGCTAATGGCCCCATTTTGGGGGAACCCGGATTTCCCCAGGGCTGGAAGAAGGGGGGCTTACATGGTGGAGGCAGGGAGGGTACAGGAGATTGAAGGATCTGGAGGGCAGGGACACAATTAAAACATTTAGACAGATTCAGTCAGATAAGGACATTCCCAACACCGAATTCTTTAGATACCTCCAGATCAGGGCATTTTGTACCAAACACATAAATCGTCCTTAGGTGACGAATTTTGAGACGCTCTGTGCACGGGGGCACGACACAGGGGGGCTCACATCTAGACTGTATAGGGAAGTGATCGATCCTGGCAACAGCCACGGGCTGAGACTTGGTCACATGACGCAGTGAACAAAGAAACTGTCCTGCGCTCCGGTACACAGCCACGGCACCCGTAGGTGTCAGTACAAGCCACTTGTGAACGGAGCAAGAGGTGCAAATGTGAACCACTAGACCGGATCGGGGCTGGGGGGGGGGGGGGAATTTCCATGACCTCTATATGCTCTCCGATCTGGGTCCTGCTCGCTTCTGAACTCCGTTTTCCTGCGTGCAACCGTGACGATTGTGGAGTAGGCAGAGAAAAGGATCCGGCGCTACTGCAAGTGGCAAAGATCCAGGCAACTTTAATCCGACATCACACACACCCAAGGCTACACCTCAATCTCCCCCTCAACGCGTTTCACGCTATGGAACAGCGCTTTGTCTTGGATCCTTTTTTCTACCTACATGACGCAGTGGGAGGCAGAATTAGGGACGACGTTAGAGGACGGGGAATAGACGACGATACTTGAGTTCGATCTGCACGACGTTAAAGGAGAACTCATATAAATGGTACTGATGAGGTGGTATCTCAACCCAGTCAGATTATCTACATTTGTACCAGGTTACTCCCCCTTGTGCCCTAGACAATGCGGAGAGCCGGGTGACTTGTTACACATGCTGTGGTCCTGCCCTCGTTTGATCCCAATATGGGAACAGATTCGGAATTGGTTACAGAGGATCTTTGGCCTCGAAATTCCCCAGGATCCCTGGCTTTTTCTGCTAAATAAGCCACTGGAAGGTCCGTCAAGGGCAGGGAACAAATTGATCGTCCACTTTGCGACGGCAATGAGGTGCGAGACCGCAGCATTGTGGAAACAGAACACGATTCCAACGATTGAAAAGATTCGGAACAGAATTTGGTTTGTCTGCCAGATGGAGAAGCTGACGAGTTTGGTCAACGACACTGGCTCAAATTGTCAAAAGGTCCGGCTGCCGTGGTTGGCACAAACAGACATTCCAGGGGTGAGCACTGCCTCCATTTGGCTATGATAGAAATATGTGAGTTCTCCTGTGACAGCCTGCACTCAGGGAGGGGTAGGGTGTATAGAGACGGGCCTAGGGAAGGGACGATTGGGTTAGGAAGTTAGGGGAAAATTTCTATACATGGAACCTGTGAAGGCATAAGAAGCTGCAGAGGTTTCCTGCACCAGAGCTAAAAGCAGAATGGGGAAGTGTGGAGACATGCCCAGCATGGCGCTGGATAGCAGATCTTCAGTGACCCCCCCCCCCCCCATACCTCTCTTCCCCAGTGTGTCTTTCCCCCCCGGTACCTGTTTGATGTGTGATTGGTGTGTGCGTCTTGTTATTTCAGACAGATATGGACACGCTACAGAGTATATTGAGTGTTTCATAATTTGTAGCCGTGACCCCGGATTCACCCCAATGAGCGGGAGGTTGCGCTTGCAAATAGTAGTTGTAATAGCCCGCGAAGGAGGAGAGTGCATTTGGCGGGAGGAAGCATGTCCCTTGACCCAGGAGCCCTGCGGGGAGGGTCAGGTGAGAGAGTCTAGCCAATGGGCGGAGGAGGTGCCAGAGATATAGGCAGCGGTTGCGCGCACGTGGAGCCAGAGTTGATTGGAGAGGAGTCTGTGAGGGGAGGTTGAACCGCCCCGGCGCAGGCCAGGTGCCCCAGGCCCAGCTAGCCCTGAGTGACCCTAGAGACTAGCTGAGCCAGGGATCGCCTTAGTAAGGTTCCTGCCCCCCCTAGTACTGTGAGTTTTGACCGGGACTATTCTGTCGAGAGGGAGGTCTGGGCTCAGACCCCCCCCTTGGAGTTGCCGGAGTCTGGGTGGGAGCGCCCCGGACCCTAGAGAGAGAGAGAGAGGGATAAAGCGGTGTCGACGTACAGAGACCCTTTTTTTAAGACCGTGGCAGTCCCGAGCACCGGAGTGCTCAGCAGGTATTTCATCAAGTGCACCACCGGTACCGTTCATTCACCCGAGACACAGTGGCTGCGCAGTCACCCATACACACACACAGGGCCTGCTGTGAGCGGGAGGACTAATCCGTAAGGATCGGACACGGGGTGGGCTCACCCGGTGGTGGGAGTGGGGATTATTGTTGGCGCCCGCCGTGGCGCAGGTTGTGGGGCGTCCTCCGTGGCGCTAGGAAATGTTGACGTCCGCCGTGGCGTGTTATATAATGTATACCCGTATAGCGGAATGTTATGGCATGTAATGTACCGTGAGTTTCACCTGCCAGTAAAAGAGGTTGGTTTTAGAGCTTGGCTGTGTAAGTGTAATTCTTGCATATACGTCCTGCGAAGACCCA
The DNA here is from genome assembly GCF_040206685.1 of Ascaphus truei. NCBI lineage: Eukaryota > Metazoa > Chordata > Amphibia > Anura > Ascaphidae > Ascaphus > Ascaphus truei. Next base: position 205,744 of record NW_027453861.1, on the reverse strand, counting down.
CTCCCCCTTTGGCGGGAGCTGTCGCAGGTGGAGGCGCTGCACCCGTTACCCATATTGCGCGCACCCCAGGCTCTCCGTGGCTGAGACTTAGGCCCTGTGAGCCAGCAGGTAACACAGCACATGGTAGCAGCTTGCTAGTGATAGGAAGCAGGGCTACACTAATAATTCTTATTATTTTACTTCTGTTTATTGCTCAGGTGCTATTGACCCTATCCTCCACCGGTTTGCGTTGTTGCGTTACATTTCACCAGTGGGGCGGCGCCGATCAGTTTGTTTCCTTTCCCTGGTTTTGCCGTGTGACTGATCCCTGAAATATAAATGTGTTAGGAGACCTGGTCTCCCGCGGCAGACAGACAGACAATGAGGCACAGGGAGACATATGTATTCCTGTAGCTGTATCCCTAGGTTAAGGGGGGTACCCCAGCTAGTGCCAAGGTGACCCACAACCAGTATAGGGTTTGTGGGTGCCCCAACCGTATATAAAGTTGGGGGGGGGAGGGGGGCTCAGAGTCCAAACTGAGTCACAGGGAAAGTGTGTGGGGGAATAAGGCAGCAGAAATAAAGAGACATTTTTCCTTTTCTCTCCTCCTTTACCGTCGGGCTCTGGCGGACGTCTCTCCTCCTCGGTTCGCCTCGTGTCCTCTCCTACAGCGGCCGCTGGAAAAGGCACTCGTTTCCCCGAAGGTCCTGACGTCACGATTGTCCAGGTCCGGCAGTGATTATTCTCCTCCTTTAGCACACTGGACAATCGCGACGTAACACTTGACGCGTTTCGTTGGCTCTGAGCCAACTTCCTCAGGGGGTGGCTCTGACCCTGACTACCTGCGCTAATATATCAGGCGCCCCCTTCCTATTGGTTGAGAGGGGAGCTGCTGCCGAAAGTGCAGTTCGCAGATTCGCTAAATTCGCCAACTGCAAAATTATACAGAACAAAACCAGTCCCTGAATACGTCCGGACATGGAATAAATAAATATATGAGGTGATTAATTAATAAAGCTGACCGTTCGTAGTTATTAATTAAACATTGAAGGCTACCCCGCATGTTATACAATACCTTAAGTACGTGTGAAGTCAGATACACGGCTTGTTATTCCCAGAAGCAGATTCCTGAAAGCACATGGCTGCACGTAATGTATAGCGCTGCGACAGACCGACGGCCGATCCTAACACATCTGCTGAAGGAACCGGCTGCTTCTTCTCAGAGGGCGAGTAGTGGTTAAAGATTTGTATTTATTTTATTTGTTGCTAATAACACTTATTATTTTACTTCTGTTTATTGCTCAGGTGCTATTGACCCTATCCACCACCGGGTGGCGGTGTTGTGTTACATTTCACCAGTGGGGCGGCGCCGATCAGTCTGTTTCCTTTCCCTGGTTTTGCCGTGTGACTGATCCCTGAAATATAAATGTGTTAGGAGACCTGGCCTCCCGCGGCAGGCAGGCAGGCAGACAGACAGACAGACAATGAGGCACAGGGAGACATATGTATTCCTGTAGCTGTATCTCTAGGTTAAGGGGGGTACCCCAGCTAGTGCCAAGGTGACCCACAAACAGTATAGGGTTTGTGGGTGCCTCAACGGTATATAAGGTTGGGGGGGGGGGGGGACTGAGAGTCCAAACTGAGTCACAGGGAAAGTGTGAGGGGCAATAAGGCAGCAGAAATAAAGAGACATTTTTCCTTTTCTGTTCCCTGTACCCCCAAGTCCTTCACCTAAAGTCCCACATCGCTGACGGGGATCCCCGAGACCCAGTGTGTATTCAAATATAGAGACTATGTGGGCACCTCGCTCTAAACCCCTAGAGGAGGTAGATGCCGCCAGGGAGGAGATACACTCATTACTAGATAGGTGCACTTCAAAGACAAAGTACACTAAAGGGTCCCTATTAGTGGCGCACTGCAGACCTGTTTATGTAATAACGAGGTCAGAAGCAGCTGAATAAACAAGGTTAACATATTTTATTGATGTACTTAACTAATGATAAAAAGATATATATATATCCAAAAAGAAGGACATATAGCTATAAACACGGTCCCTCAAAGTTGTAGTTATAAATGCAATTGATGTCATAGAAGGGAGAATAATGTCTCCTAGGTATAAGTCCTGAGGTAATAACCTAATGATATGTAGTTGAAGCTCTCACATCACTCATAGAAATACAGTGCGTATATGTCCCTAGAGAATCGAAATAAATAATCCAAAAGTGCAAAATGTGTTTGTAAATCGCTCAATGTGTTCACATGGAGTGACGTGATAGTGCCCAATCGTGTGAAACAAAAAACTAGTACAGGCATACCCCGGTTTAAGGACACTCACTTTAAGTACACTCGCGAGTAAGGAAATATCGCCCAGTAGGCAAACGGCAGCTCGCGCATGCGCCTGTCAGCACGTCCTGAACAGCAATACCGGCTCCCTACCTGTACCGAAGCTGTGCGCAAGCGGGGAGACTATAGAGCCTGTTACAGATGCGTTATTTACATCAGTTATGCACGTATATGACGATTGCAGTACAGTACATGCATCGATAAGTGGGGAAAAGGTAGTGCTTCACTTTAAGTACATTTTCGCTTTACATACATGCTCCGGTCCCATTGCGTACGTTAAAGCGGGGTATGCCTGTGTTACATAGTTACATACACGCTCCGGTCCCATTGCGTACGTTAATGCGGGGTATGCCTGTGTTACATAGTTACATACATGCTCCGGTCCCATTGCGTACGTTAATGCGGGGTATGCCTGTGTTACATAGTTACATACATGCTCCGGTCCCATTGCGTACGTTAACGCGGGGTATGCCTGTGTTACATAGTTACATACATGCTCCGGTCCCATTGCGTACGTTAATGCGGGGTATGTCTGTGTTACATAGTTACATACATGCTCCGGTCCCATTGCGTACGTTAAAGCGGGGTATGCCTGTGTTACATAGTTACATACATGCTCCGGTCCCATTGCGTACGTTAATGCGGGGTATGCCTGTGTTACATAGTTACATACATGCTCCGGTCCCATTGCGTACGTTAATGCGGGGTATGCCTGTGTTACATAGTTACATACATGCTCCGGTCCCATTGCGTACGTTAATGCGGGGTATGTCTGTGTTACATAGTTACATACATGCTCCGGTCCCATTGCGTACGTTAATGCGGGGTATGCCTGTGTTACATAGTTACATACATGCTCCGGTCCCATTGCGTACGTTAATGCGGGGTATGCCTGTGTTACATAGTTACATACATGCTCCGGTCCCATTGCGTACGTTAATGCGGGGTATGCCTGTGTTACATAGTTACATACATGCTCCGGACCCATTGCGTACGTTAATGCGGGGTATGCCTGTGTTACATAGTTACATACATGCTCCGGTCCCATTGCGTACGTTAATGCGGGGTATGTCTGTGTTACATAGTTACATACATGCTCCGGTCCCATTGCGTACGTTAATGCGGGGTATGCCTGTAGTTACATAGTTACATACATGCTCCGGTCCCATTGCGTACGTTAATGCGGGGTGTGCCTGTGTTACATAGTTACATACATGCTCCGGTCCCATTGCGTACGTTAATGCGGGGTATGCCTGTGTTACATAGTTACATACACGCTCCGGTCCCATTGCGTACGTTAATGCGGGGTATGTCTGTGTTACATAGTTACATACATGCTCCGGTCCCATTGCGTACGTTAATGCGGGGTATGCCTGTAGTTACATAGTTACATACATGCTCCGGTCCCATTGCGTACGTTAATGCGGGGTATGCCTGTAGTTACATAGTTACATACATGCTCCGGTCCCATTGCGTACGTTAATGTGGGGTGTGCCTGTGTTACATAGTTACATACATGCTCCGGTCCCATTGCGTACGTTAATGCGGGGTATGCCTGTGTTACATAGTTACATACACGCTCCGGTCCCATTGCGTACGTTAATGCGGGGTATGCCTGCGTTACATAGTTACATACATGCTCCGGTCCCATTGCGTACGTTAATGCGGGGTATGTCTGTGTTACATAGTTACATACATGCTCCGGTCCCATTGCGTACGTTAATGCGGGGTATGCCTGTAGTTACATAGTTACATACATGCTCCGGTCCCATTGCGTACGTTAATGCGGGGTATGCCTGTAGTTACATAGTTACATACATGCTCCGGTCCCATTGCGTACGTTAATGCGGGGTGTGCCTGTGTTACATAGTTACATACATGCTCCGGTCCCATTGCGTACGTTAATGCGGGGTATGCCTGTGTTACATAGTTACATACACGCTCCGGTCCCATTGCGTACGTTAATGCGGGGTATGCCTGTGTTACATAGTTACATACATGCTCCGGTCCCATTGCGTACGTTAATGCGGGGTATGCCTGTGTTACATAGTTACATACATGCTCCGGTCCCATTGCGTACGTTAATGCGGGGTATGCCTGTGTTACATAGTTACATACACGCTCCGGTCCCATTGCGTACGTTAATGCGGGGTATGTCTGTGTTACATAGTTACATACACGCTCCGGTCCCATTGCGTACGTTAATGCGGGGTATGTCTGTGTTACATAGTTACATACATGCTCCGGTCCCATTGCGTACGTTAATGCGGGGTATGCCTGTGTTACATAGTACATACATGCTCCGGTCCCATTGCGTATGTTAATGCGGGGTATGCCTGTGTTACATAGTTACATACATGCTCCGGTCCCATTGCGTACGTTAATGCGGGGTATGCCTGTGTTACATAGTTACATACATGCTCCGGTCCCATTGCGTACGTTAATGCGGGGTATGCCTGTGTTACATAGTTACATACATGCTCCGGTCCCATTGCGTACGTTAATGCGGGGTATGCCTGTGTTACATAGTTACATACATGCTCTGGTCCCATTGCGTACGTTAATGCGGGGTATGCCTGTGTTACATAGTTACATACATGCTCCGGTCCCATTGCGTACGTTAATGCGAGGTATGCCTGTAGTTACATAGTTACATACATGCTCCGGTCCCATTGCGTACGTTAATGCGGGGTATGCCTGTGTTACATAGTTACATACATGCTCCGGTCCCATTGCGTACGTTAATGCGGGGTATGCCTGTGTTACATAGTTACATACATGCTCCGGTCCCATTGCGTACGTTAATGCGGGGTATGTCTGTGTTACATAGTTACATACATGCTCCGGTCCCATTGCGTACGTTAATGCGGGGTATGCCTGTGTTACATAGTTACATACATGCTCCGGTCCCATTGCGTACGTTAATGCGGGGTATGCCTGTGTTACATAGTTACATACATGCGCCGGTCCCATTGCGTACGTTAATGCGGGGTATGCCTGTGTTACATAGTTACATACATGCGCCGGTCCCATTGCGTACGTTAATGCGGGGTATGCCTGTGTTACATAGTTACATACATGCTCCGGTCCCATTGCGTACGTTAAAGCGGGGTATGCCTGTGTTACATAGTTACATACATGCTCCGGTCCCATTGCGTACGTTAATGCGGGGTATGCCTGTGTTACATAGTTACATACATGCTCCGGTCCCATTGCGTACGTTAATGCGGGGTATGCCTGTGTTACATAGTTACATACATGCTCCGGTCCCATTGCGTACGTTAATGCGGGGTATGCCTGTGTTACATAGTTACATACATGCTCCGGTCCCATTGCGTACGTTAATGCGGGGTATGCCTGTGTTACATAGTTACATACATGCTCCGGTCCCATTGCGTACGTTAATGCGGGGTATGCCTGTGTTACATAGTTACATACATGCTCCGGTCCCATTGCGTACGTTAATGCGGGGTATGCCTGTGTTACATAGTTACATACATGCTCCGGTCCCATTGCGTACGTTAATGCGGGGTATGCTTGTGTTACATAGTTACATACATGCTCCGGTCCCATTGCGTACGTTAATGCGGGGTATGCCTGTATCGGTGTTGTCAAACATAGAATCATATATTCCCTACAAACAAGGTGCAGTGTGGCGGACTGCGCATGCGCCTCATGCTGCGTGATCAATACCCTGTGTAGCAGTCTCCGATATCAAGGTAAGTACCAGTAGGGAAAGGGGCTTCTAATCCGAATCATTCACAATCGTTTATGAAATAACCATAGTAATATTTTGTAGGTTATTGGAGCCTTCGCTCAAAGTGTTGTGAAGTAAACTGCGCATGCGTGTGGCACTTAGTATACAATGCCTAATGCCGCTATCCTGTATTGACTTCAGTTGTCAAAGGAAGTATGCATGCGCATAGTACTTGGCATTCAATGCCATGTATCGCTAACCTGTACTTGGCTGCTGATGTCAAAGTAAGAATCAGGAGAGTGAGGACTTATACTTAGTGAATTGCGCATATATATATATATATATATATATATATATATATATATATATAAACCCTGCGTAGCGATGTATTCGCACCCCAGGATGTCATATACCTCTCTTGAAATTTTTAATCTCTGACCGTAAATATCGGCAGAGATGGAGAATAAATGCAACGAAATTCCAGGTATACTGTGCTGCAAATTAGGTAGAGTATATTTTTGACCATATTGTCATAGTTCTTAGAAAACAAGGTCGGCATGTACTACAGTGTGGTATAATATACAGTGTGGTATAATATACAGTGTGGTATAATGGCTTAGAAGTTCAGCCAATCACATTGTACTCCATACATGCTGACGCATGTGATGCAGCGTTACTAATTCAGAATATATCACGCGCGTTCGTAACTTTTGATAGTGAAATAATGGATATTCAACAATGAGGTGAACTGTTACAAAATTACAGCCATGTCGGCTAAGACCCAAATATAGTTTTAATGTGTTTAAACATTCGGAACCGATGCCCACACAGGCAGCCCGTGCAAACCCATAGGCGCCGGCATGTCTGCTGGACATCGGAGTTCAGAGCAGCCAGAGGAAGCCCAGAGGTGGGGACAGCATTTGGTCAGCGGGGAAAGGAGGAGTACCAGGTCCGGAGATCAATGGCCATCCCCCGGGATGCCACTGGTTCTGCCAGACCTGGTGGAGCCTGCCCCAGCGGGGGGCATTGGGATGGCTGGGGGGGTATGTGGCAGCTTGCGCATGCCCCTTAGCTGTTTCACATTTCCCGCTGACCTGGCTTTTCTAGCCGGCTCGGCTCCGATTGGCTGCTCGGGAAAGTTCCCACGCACTGATTGGCTGTCCGCTCTGCTTCTATTTCATGAAGGAAGCAGAGAATACTATAAGAAGCCGCGAGCCAATCAGATTGTGTGTTCCCCTTGAATCTGCGCTGAAAGAGCGCGGGCGGCTTTTCAAAGTTGCTTTGTTTGTAACAGCAAAGCAACCGGCTTCTATTTCAGCCTGAAAATCCTGCGCGCCGGAGACTAAGTCCCGCCTTCTGCGCCCAAGTTCCCAGAATCGCACCCAGCGGCCGCGCTGGGATTTTGCGCCGATTTGAGTTCCAGGAGATTGGGAGTAACTCGCGGTCAGGAGGGACCAAGTTCTCAGGAGGGAACATAGCGGGGGCGTGTGGGACTTTCTGCCGATTTGGGTTCCAGGAGATTCCGGGCTAAGTCCCGGTCAGGGTAAAACTCTCCCATAGAGATCCCTGCACCTAGGAGAGTCTAGTTTTCACCCCCAGCCCCAAAGTAAGTGTGTCTTTGTGTCTGTATTTTGTGTATCATTGTGTGTAAGCGAATTTATGCCGAATAAATGACACTTTATTTCTCTTCCGTGTATTGCACAATGAATGATCCCGATAAAAAGATGAATAAATATTTTAAAAATACCCCCACACCCCCAAATAAATATTTAAAAAAAACAGTACACAGGTAGAACCCAAAGAAGGGCCCAAAGACACCGCTGATCGCTCTCATTGCTATAATCACAGAACTATTGTCTGAGAACCTCCTATGGTCCAACCACCAGAACAATTTAGGGTCTAAAACTTACCCAAAACAGAAAGGTTTTATTTTATCAAATACACAGACTAATAGGTTAAAGTATTAACGTGATCCCCACGGAGGAGGTAGGGAGGGAAGGGGTAAGTGGCCTCTGGGTACCTATAATAGAGCTGATGGCCAAATCCTCCCTTCCTTCTGCGGTCCTTAGGTCACATAGTGGCCCCCAGTGATATAGTGAGGTACTATTGTGCTCCCAGCGCAGATACCTGTATTATTATGGCTGGCGTTAGCCTAGTATTGGCTCTAGATATATTGTGCACATAGACAGACTAAAGCGTCAGTAATGATATCAGAGCCCCATAGACACAGTACCTATGCTGTCAGGGTGTAACACAGGCGCTGCTGGGTTTATATATATATATATATAGATATATATATATATATATATATATATATATATACTGTTATCCCAGTGTAGCCATAATTGGTAAAGCTATTCCCCAGGGACCTGTACACCCGAGATTCAGTACGTTATACCGGGCGCCATATCTGAGAGCCCCCTGCTGTGTATCCGCAGTGTGCTTAGTGTGTTACTGTGTATATATATGTGCCTATTCAGCCCCACTTATTCTACTTATTACTTATAATAAAGTGTTTTAATAATCCAATATTCCTAATCAATAAATGAGGGGCCATTAATATGCTTACTTGTTTGGTCTACAATAGGTTCTGTCCCTGAACCAGTCCTGTTACACCTGACACATACTTTGACCACAGGAGGGGGCGCTGTAATGGGCTCTTAGGTCCTGTTCCTGCTTTGGTAACAATACCTAAATTCTCTGCTCCGATGACTCATATAGAGACAGACGGGGATATTATACGCTCACGGGTATATAGTCTGGTATAGAATTTATTACGTACGTTCCTCTCAATGCTCGTCTTATGTGTTACTGGGTCCCCATGTACTGCAGGAACATGCTGAGGTGTATAACACACAGCTGACTTAAAAGGATACCTAACCCCTGAATTGCAACACCTGTCACATGTCACCAAACGCCTCATGTGAGCACAGATAGGTAACATGCTGCATATTCTTATAACTACTCTTATTCCTCATATTGTATACTGCAGCCAGGATCTTACAGGGTTAATAGTCTGGGTAACAAACTCCCGCCCCTGTGTGCTGAGAAGGGGAACGCCCCACTGGTTATATGAGAGAGAGGAGAATGTAAGTTTCGTTTCCTGTTGCTGCTTCCAAGCATGGCGTCTGCTGGTCTGAGAGAGGAGCTAACCTGCCCCATCTGCCTGAGCACTTATACCCAGCCTGTAACGCTGAGATGTGGGCATAACTTCTGCCAGGGCTGTATTGGGAGTGTGTGGGATTCCCAGGGGGGATCTGGGCTTTATACCTGTCCTGAATGCAGAGCAGAGTTTCAGGAGCGTCCTGCACTGCAGAGGAACCTGAAGCTGTGTAACATAGCGGAGCGTTTCCTTTCTACTCAGCCGGAGCAGGAGGAGGCTGTGATCTTCTGCACTTACTGTGTTACCTCCTCTGTACCCGCTGCTAAAACATGTCTGCATTGTGAAGTCTCCATGTGTGAAAAACACCTAAAGAAACACAACAAAGCAGTGGAACACGTCTTATCTGAGCCAACAACCTCCTTAAAGACCAGGAAATGCCCCGTCCACAAGGAGATCCTGAAGTGTTACTGCACTGAGGATGCTGCCTGTATCTGTGTGTCCTGCTGCGTGTTTGGGGAGCACAGGGGACACCAGGTGGAGTCGCTGAATGAGGCCTCTGAGAAGAAGAAGGAGAAACTGAGACATGTTCTGGAGAAACTGACCTCAGTGAGAGAGGAGACGGAGAAAAGAGCCCGGAGTCTGCAGGAACGCAGGAGAGACGCGCAAGAAAAAGCAGCTGGGGTAACAGCCCGAGTCACTGCCCTGATTAGGGACATCAGGGAACAGCTGGAAGTCCTAGAGAAGCGAGTCCTGAGTGAGATCACCAGGTGGGAAGAGCAGGTTTCTCTCCGAGTCTCTGATCTAATCCAGCAGCTGGAAATAAAGAAGGACGAGCTGTCCAGGAAGATGCTTCACATTGAGGAGCTGAGCAACATCACTGATCCATTAACTGTCTTACAGGGACGGGAATCAGACAATGCTGACTTCTGTGATGCTGAGGAGGGAGATAATGAGGACAGAGAGAGAGAGGGTAATAAGGTCCCTGCTGTAGGGGATTTGTATGAGGTTTTGATCCCACTGACCTTACAGAGATTAGCTGATATCGTGACTGATCTAAAAGCAAAGAGCGGGTTCTGTGTGCAGGGGGATTCAGGCATATTACTGGATGTAAATACAGCTGCTAATAATGTATCTGTATCAGGTGACCTGAAAACTGCATCCTGGTCAGAAACAGACCAGTTACGCCCGGATACACCAGAGAGATTTGTGGGTTATAATCAGGTTTTAAGCAGCAGGAGTTTTTCCTCAGGACAACATTACTGGGAGGTGGAGATCAGTGACTCAGGGGGCAGGGGGGTAGGGATTTCCTATCCCAGTATAGTAAGGAAAGGAGATCAGTCCCGCATAGGAGATAATAAGAAGTCCTGGTGTTTGCGTATGTGGGGTAATAATCATGCAGTGATACATGACACAATACAAACACAGATATACCCCGAGTCTCGCGTGCAGAGATTAGGAATATACCTGGACTATGAGGCTGGGGGGCTGTCCTTTTATCAGCTGTGTGACCCGATCAGACACTTACACACCGTCACTGCCACCTTCACTGAGCCTCTTCATGCTGCGTTCTGGGTATGGGAGAATGGCTGGGTCAGAATCAGGAGCTAGGAGTACTGATCCCGGCCCAGCAGGGGAACCCATAGATATAGTATATATTGTGTTTGTGGGTTTGTGTGCGCTCTCATTGGCTCTCATTGGCTCTCAAGCTCTCCCATTGGCTGACTGCGGGGCGGGCCTTGGCTCTTATTGGCTCTCATTGCCTGACTATGGGGCGGGGCCTTGCTGCAGCCTTGTGGGGGAGGGGGAGGGTTGTGGTTACCACAGATCTGCGCATTGATTGGTTGAATCATTATGATGTCACAGTTTTACACGGGATTCTGGGGCTTGTAGTTCACGTCTGTAACTAAAATTGGAAGAGAAGCAGGACTACAACTCCCAGAAGCCCCTGCAGGCGAGAGACCACATGACAAGAGACGGCCAATCTCAATCAGTGCAGTTGTGGAGAGAGAAAGAGACAGAGGGTGAGTAAGTGGGAGAGACATCACAGGCAGACGTGTGGGGTGATTGCACACACAGACAGGACCCACAGCCCCTCACATCTGTCCCTCCCACTGCAGGGAGATACAGACAGGACCCACAGCCCCTCACATTTGTCCCTCCCACTGCAGGGTGACACAGACAGGACCCACAGCCCCTCACATCTGTCCCTCCCACTGCAGGGTGACACAGACAGGACGCACAGCCCCTCACATCTGTCCCTCCCACTGCAGGGGGACACAGACAGGACCCACAGCCCCTCACATCTGTCCCTCCCACTGCAGTGGGACACAGACAGGACACACAGCCCCTCACATCTGTCCCTCCCACTGCAGGGGGACACAGGACACACAGCCCCTCACATCTGTCCCTCCCACTGCATGGTGACACAGACAGGACCCACAGCCCCTCACATCTGTCCCTCCCACTGCAGGGGGACACAGACAGGACACACAGCCCCTCACATCTGTCCCTCCCACTGCAGGGGGACACAGACAGGACACACAGCCCCTCACATCTGTCCCTCCCACTGCAGGGGGACACAGACAGGACACACAGCCCCTCACATCTGTCCCTCCCACTGCAGGGTGACACAGACAGGACACACAGCCCCTCACATCTGTCCCTCCCACTGCATGGGGGACACAGACAGGACACACAGCCCCCTCACATCTGTCCCTCCCACTGCAGGGGGACACAGACAGGACACACAGCCCCTCACATCTGTCCCTCCCACTGCAGGGGGACACAGACAGGACACACAGCCCCTCACATCTGTCCCTCCCACTGCAGGGTGACACAGACAGGACCCACAGCCCCTCACATCCGTCCCTCCCACTGCAGGGGGATACAGACAGGACCCACAGCCCCGCACATCCGTCCCTCCCACTGCAGGGGGACACAGGACACACAGCCCCTCACATCTGTCCCTCCCACTGCAGGGTGACACAGACAGGACACACAGCCCCTCACATCTATCCCTCCCACTGCAGGGGAACACAGACAGGACCCACAGCCCCTCACATCTGTCCCTCCCACTGCAGGGTGACACAGACAGGACCCACAGCCCCTCACATCTGTCCCTCCCACTGCAGGGTGACACAGACAGGACACACAGCCCCTCACATCTGTCCCTCCCACTGCAGGGTGACACAGACAGGACCCACAGCCCCTCACATCTGTCCCTCCCACTGCAGGGTGACAGAGACAGGACACACAGCCCCTCACATCTGTCCCTCCCACTGCAGGGTGACACAGACAGGACACACAGCCCCTCACATCTGTCCCTCCCACTGCAGGGGGACACAGGACACACAGCCCCTCACATCTGTCCCTCCCACTGCAGGGTGACACAGACAGGACCCACAGCCCCTCACATCTGTCCCTCCCACTGCAGTGTGACACAGACAGTACACACAGCCCCTCACATCTGTCCCTCCCACTGCAGGGTGACACAGACAGGACCCACAGCCCCTCACATCTGTCCCTCCCACTGCAGTGTGACACAGACAGTACACACAGCCCCTCACATCTGTCCCTCCCACTGCAGGGTGACACAGACAGGACACACAGCCCCTCACATCTGTCCCTCCCACTGCAGGGTGACACAGACAGGACACACAGCCCCTCACATCTATCCCTCCCACTGCAGGGGAACACAGACAGGACCCACAGCCCCTCACATCTGTCCCTCCCACTGCAGGGTGACACAGACAGGACCCACAGCCCCTCACATCTGTCCCTCCCACTGCAGGGTGACACAGACAGGACACACAGCCCCTCACATCTGTCCCTCCCACTGCAGGGTGACACAGACAGGACCCACAGCCCCTCACATCTGTCCCTCCCACTGCAGTGTGACACAGACAGTACACACAGCCCCTCACATCTGTCCCTCCCACTGCAGGGGGACACAGACAGGACACACAACCCCTCACATCTGTCCCTCCCACTGCAGGGTGACACAGACAGGACACACAGCCCCTCACATCTGTCCCTCCCACTGCAGGGTGACACAGACAGGACCCACAGCCCCTCACATCTATCCCTCCCACTGCAGGGGAACACAGACAGGACCCACAGCCCCTCACATCTGTCCCTCCCACTGCAGGGTGACACAGACAGGACCCACAGCCCCTCACATCTGTCCCTCCCACTGCAGGGTGACACAGACAGGACACAGCCCCTCACATCTGTCCCTCCCACTGCAGGGTGACACAGACAGGACCCACAGCCCCTCACATCTGTCCCTCCCACTGCAGTGTGACACAGACAGTACACACAGCCCCTCACATCTGTCCCTCCCACTGCAGGGGGACACAGACAGGACACACAGCCCCTCACATCTGTCCCTCCCACTGCAGGGGGACACAGACAGGACACAGAGCCCCTCACATCTGTCCCTCCCACTGCAGGGGGACACAGACAGGACACACAACCCCTCACATCTGTCCCTCCCACTGCAGGGGGACACAGACAGGACCCACTGCCCCTCACATCTGTCCCTCCCACTGCAGGGGGACACAGGACACACGGCCCCTCACATCTGTCCCTCCCACTGCAGGGGGACACAGACAGGACACACAGCCCCTCACATCCGTCCCTCCCACTGCAGGGGGACACAGACAGGACACACAGCCCCACACATCCATCCCTCCCACTGCAGGGTGACACAGACAGGACACACAGCCCCTCACATCTGTCACCCCCACTGCAGGGTGACACAGACAGGACCCACAGCCCCTCACATCTGTCCCTCCCACTGCAGGGTGACACAGGACCCACAGCCCCTCACATCTGCCCCTCCCACTGCAGGGGGACACAGACAGGACACACAGCCCCTCACATCTGTCCCTCCCACTGCAGGGTGACACAGACAGGACACACAGCCCCTCACATCTGTCCCTCCCACTGCAGGGGGACACAGACAGGACACACAGCCCCTCACATCTGTCCCTCCCACTGCAGGGGGACACAGACAGGACCCACTGCCCCTCACATCTGTCCCTCCCACTGCAGGGGGACACAGGACACACGGCCCCTCACATCTGTCCCTCCCACTGCAGGGTGACACAGACAGGACACACAGCCCCTCACATCTGTCACCCCCACTGCAGGGTGACACAGACAGGACCCACAGCCCCTCACATCTGTCCCTCCCACTGCAGGGTGACACAGGACCCACAGCCCCTCACATCTGCCCCTCCCACTGCAGGGGGACACAGACAGGACACACAGCCCCTCACATCTGTCCCTCCCACTGCAGGGTGACACAGACAGGACACACAGCCCCTCACATCTGTCCCTCCCACTGCAGGGGGACACAGACAGGACCCACAGCCCCTCACATCTGTCCCTCCCACTGCAGGGTGACACAGACAGGACCCACAGCCCCTCACATCTGTCCCTCCCACTGCAGGGGGACACAGACAGGACACACAGCCCCTCACATCTGTCCCTCCCACTGCAGGGTGACACAGGCAGGACACACAGCCCCTCACATCTGTCCCTTCCACTGCAGGGGGACACAGACAGGACCCACAGCCCCTCACATCTGTCCCTCCCACTGCAGGGGGACACAGACAGGACACACAGCCCCTCACATCTGTCCCTCCCACTGCAGGGAGACACAGACAGGACACACAGCCCCTCACATCTGTCCCTCCCACTGCAGGGTGACACAGACAGGACCCACAGCCCCTCACATCTGTCCCTCCCAATGCAGGGGGACACAGACAGGACACACAGCCCCTCACATCCGTCCCTCCCACTGCAGGGGGACACAGACAGGACACACAGACCCTCACATCTGTCCCTCCCAGTGCAGGGGGACACAGACAGGACCCACAGCCCCTCACATCTGTCCCTCCCACTGCAGGGGGACACAGACAGGACACACAGCCCCTCACATCCATCCCTCCCACTGCAGGGTGACACAGACAGGACACACAGCCCCTCACATCTGTCCCTCCCACTGCAGGGTGACACAGGACACACAGCCCCTCACATCTGTCCCTCCCACTGCAGGGTGACACAGGACACACAGGCCCTCACATCTGTCCCTCCCACTGCAGGGTGACACAGGACCCACAGCCCCTCACATCTGTCCCTCCCACTGCAGGGTGACACAGACAGGACACACAGCCCCTCACATCTGTCCCTCCCACTGCAGGGGGACACAGACAGGACCCACAGCCCCTCACATCTGTCCCTCCCACTGCAGGGGGACACAGGACCCACAGCCCCTCACATCTGTCCCTCCCACTGCAGGGGGACACAGACAGGACACACAGCCCCTCACATCTGTCCCTCCCACTGCAGGGGGACACAGACAGGACACACAGCCCCTCACATCTGTCCCTCCCACTGCAGGGGGACACAGGACCCACAGCCCCTCACACCTGTCCCTCCCACTGCAGGGGGACACAGACAGGACACACAGCCCCTCACATCTGTCCCTCCCACTGCAGGGGGACACAGACAGGACCCAGAGCCCCTCACATCTGTCCCTCCCACTGCAGGGGGACACAGACAGGACACACAGCCCTCACATCTGTCCCTCCCACTGCAGGGGGACACAGACATGACACACAGCCCCTCACATCTGTCCCTCCCACTGCAGGGGGACACAGGCAGGACCCACAGCCCCTCACATCTGTCCCTCCCACTGCAGGGTGACACAGACAGGACACACAGCCCCTCTCCTTTCTCCCGCTCCCACTCCATTTCCCCCCCCCTCCTTCCGTTTTCTCCCCCCCTCACCCACTCCGTTTTCTCCCCCCCTCACCCACTCCGTTTTCTCCCCCCCTCACTCACTCTGTTTTCTCCCCCCTTAAAGGGTTAAATTAAAAGCCAGGGCCTCCATCTTGTCTGCTGGAACTTGTCCCTACGTTAGATGGTATATGTGAGCAGAAAGCGGCTTCCCATATGCAGGCCGTGTTTCCCAGCTTCTGCTAACTGTTTCCAGTTATAGTCGCACATAGCCACGGCTACAGATAATGTGTATGAGGGGAAATCCCCAGCTGAGCTGTGAAGTTTGTAATATGCTGATATTGTTACGCCCGTAATTAACCCTTTATTTTCCTGTATAAATAGCATTGCTTTTCCGCAGTAAAGTTGAGATGAAGAATCAGAATCTCACCCTCTGTGTCTCTTTCTCCATTTCCCGAGCGCTCGTACGTCATCCGATTCCAGCAGCCCCGGGCGTGGTTTGGTCTCCCCGGCCCATTGTAATTGGTACGAACCGAACACCCCCCTCACTCACTCTGTTTCCCCCCCCCTCACTCATTCTGTTTTCCCCCCCCCTCACTCATTCTGTTTTCTACATCCCCGCTCACTCACTCTGTTTTCTCCACCCCCCCTCACTCACTCTGTTTTCTCCCCCCCCTCACTCACTACTCTGTTTTCTCCCCTCACTCACTCCTCACTACTCTGTTTTCTCCCCTCACTCACTCTGTTATCTCCCCCCTCACGCACTCCGTTTTCTCCCCCCCCCCTCACTCACTCTGTTTTCTCCCCCTTCACTCACTCCGTTTTCTCCACCTCACTCACTCCGTTTCCCCCCTCACTCCCTTTTTCCCCCCCCCTCACTCACTCAGTTTTCTCCCCCCTCACTCATTCTTTTCTCCCCCCTCACTCACTGTTTTCTCCTCCCCCACTCACTCGTTTTTCTCCCCCCCACTTACTCTGTTTTCTCCCCGCCCACTCACTGTGTTTTCTCCCCCCCACTCACTCACTCAGTTTTCTCCCCCCTCCTCACTCACTCTTCCCACCCCTCACTCCGTTTTCTTCCCCCCTCACTCCGTTTTCTCTCCCCCTCCGGCACATCTCCCCCACACATCTCACATCAGACACACACAGAACCGAAGAAAGCAAGGACACGCCCCTCCCTTAGTAGCCCCGCCCCCCGCTCTAACAGAATTGCGGGACATGCGAGGGAAACTTAGAATGTCCATAATTTGGGAGGTGAGTGACATTGGAAGCTCAAAATAGTTGCGTTCACCTACAAATCCGCAGCAGAATGTACAGTGAAAGTTTTGTGGTGCCGTTTGTGAAATTTCGATGCTTCTGACATACAAACGAACGGAAAACAGGAATCCAACTTAGAATTATAGTGTGTGTGTGTGTGTGTGTGTGTGTGTGTGTGTGTGTGTGTGTGTGTGTGTGTGTGTGTGTGTGTGTGTGTGTGTGTGTGTGTGTGTGTGTGTGTGTGTGTGTGTGTGTGTGTGTGTGTGTGTGTGTGTGTTTAGTTCCTGTTCTGGGAGCGAGCGTATAGAAGTAATATAGGAGCGTATACCCATTACATATATATGTTTGTGCTGTGTCAGTAAATGGAAATGCTTTAGAATATAAGAATTGTATGCTGCAGAATAACATATTCCTGCTTCTCCCTGAGAATGTTTGTCAGACAAGTGTTTCTCTCACCGCGTCTCTCATCTCATCTAATAAATGTTATCACAATATTTCTCCGCGTGTGATACTGTAAAGAGATGCGTCAGTCCCCTGGTGTAAAAAAGGAGGGGGGAGAGACCCCCTAGTGAGACTGAAGTGAGACCCCCACTAGTGAGACTGAAGTGAGAGACCCCCCTAGTGAGACTGAGGGGAGAGACCCCCCTAGTGAAACTGAAGTCAGACCCCCCTAGTGAGACTGAGGGGAGAGACCCCCCTAGTGAGACTGAGGTGAGAGACTCCCTAGTGAGACTGAAGTGAGAGACCCCTTAGTGAGACTGAAGTGAGACCCCCTAGTGAGACTGAAGTGAGAGACCCCCCCTAGTGAGACTGAAGTGAGAGACCCCCCCTAGTGAGACTGAGGTGAGACTCCCCTAGTGAGACTGAGGTGAGACTCCCCTAGTGAGACTGAAGTGAGACCCCCCTAGTGAGACTGAAGTGAGACCCCCCTAGTGAGACTGAGGTGAGAGACCCCCCTAGTGAGACTGAAGTGAGAGACCCCCTAGTGAGACTGAGGTGAGAGACCCCCCTAGTGAGACTGAGGTGAGAGACCCCCTAGTGAGACTGAGGTGAGAGACCCCCTAGTGAGAACTGAGGTGAGAGACACCCTAGTGAGACTGAAGTGAGAGACCCCCCTAGTGAGACTGAAGTGAGAGACCCCCTAGTGAGACTGAAGTGAGAGACCCCCCTAGTGAGACTGAAGTGAGAGACCCCCCTAGTGAGACTGAAGTGAGAGACCCCCCTAGTGAGACTGAAGTGAGAGACCCCCCTAGTGAGACTGAAGTGAGAGACCCCCCTAGTGAGACTGAAGTGAGAGACCCCCCTAGTGAGACTGAAGTGAGAGACCCCCCTAGTGAGACTGAAGTGAGAGACCCCCCTAGTGAGACTGAAGTGAGAGACCCCCCTAGTGACACTGAAGTGAGAGACCCCCCTAGTGAGACTGAAGTGAGAGACCCCCCCTAGTGAGACTGAAGTGAGAGACCCCCCCTAGTGAGACTGAAGTGAGAGACCCCCCTAGTGAGACTGAAGTGAGAGACACCCCTAGTGAGACTGAAGTGAGGTATAAGAGCTGTAGAAGTTATTGCTGTAACTGGGAGAAGCTGCAGTGTCCGCTCCTGTGCTGGTGTCAGGCCTGAGATCCTGTGTCGCAGGGAAGAGAGAACAGGGGAAATCTCTGTAAGGAGATCCCTGCACCTAGGACTATAGGGTACCCCAGGTGTGAGTACTGTATGTGTGTGTGTGTCTGTGTATGTCAGTTGTGGATAACTTTTTCCCAATAAATGAATGTTATAAGCTCTTGTGTCTCTGCCTGGCGAGTTGGTCCCTGGTATTAGTCCTGGTCTCCTGTGGCACAGGGTATGCGCTAAAGTAAGTGACACGCTGGTTTTATCAGCACAATGACAGGGGGCGATTAAAATCAGGTGGTTAAATAACGAGGTAGATGTTCAGGGGGGAGTTTGGGAGGCCCCCACCCTATATAAAGATCAGACGCTTTGTGAGTTTGGGCTTCATCATACAGGTGTGTGGGAACACGTCCTGCCACGATCACAAGCAATCGCTGAGCTGGATCTGGTTCCTGCCGCGTCACTAGTTGCCGGGCAGAGATAGCAGCGCTGTTCTCACGCGCTATCGCCACACTCACTTCTCCCTGACCAATCCAATGTTGTATGAGGGAGGCGGCTCTTAGGGAGTGATCACTCACAGCTTTAACATGCGTAACAGCGACTGCAATCCCTGTGCATCCTGCAGCTAACAGGAGCTGCACCCCCATACAGGTACAGCTGAACCCCTCCATATAATAAGCACCTCACTCACCGGAGGAGATCCCCTAACCCCCGCGGTGCCCTGAGGCACTAACTAGCGTGATCCTGCAGCAATAAATCCCGGCTACGTTACTTTTAGTGCCCGGTGTGACACAAACTATTGTAACACAGTGTAACCAGACAGTGACAGGCCTGTGTGTGTAACCCGGCTCCTGACACACTGTGCCTGATTAGCGCTTCCCCGCTCCCACCTACCCAACGTGCAGACACATATTAGCAGCAGCGTGCCACAGGGGATCAGCACGCCAGGGGTTAATCTGGCCTGCGCTAGCAGCCCATACCTGCATCTTGTGACACTTACAGCTAAATGGTCAGACGGGTGCTGCGCAGGATTTTATTCTTATTTTGCACTGTTTTTGCCACATACCCATTTGTTAAATTTCCTTATTAAAAGAGAAGTGATAATTAACTCACAAATAAACTCGGTTATAGGGAGTTTTTGTGTCATCGGCAGGGATTTCTCTCTCTAAAGTTTGATGTCTATTACACTGTTAATGAGCATGCTGCACTGTATAATGATGCTGAGTATTTAGACCCTGATGAAGTTAGCACGAGCCCTGGGTGAGTTGGTGCCCCTCCCTCCCTGCCAGGTATTGGCCAGAGTTATTCCTGCAGGAGTCTTTGTACTGGATCTATACGTTGGGGACACTGACGCCACGAGGCCTCAATGCGCACATCCACCCTGGGGCTGTCAGTTAAACATTACTTTGTGACTTAGAGTTTTCACATTCTTAGAGTTTTTTGGGATATATTTAAGTAATAATCCCCTCAGAACAGGGCATTACTGCCCAATAATGCCCTGGCTGGAAGAGTTGAAGGCCCGAGGCGAAGCGGAGGTAACCCAGCCAGGGCATTATTGGCCAGTAATGCCCTGTTCTGAGGGGATTATTACTATTATAGGCTTATTTCATAAATAATATACACTTTTGTATAGTTAAATAGATTTTTTTATTAAAATAAAATGGCAAATACATGAAACCACCTCTACTGTATATACTCTTACACTGCAGCTATCTATATCCACACACTGCCGCCTCCTCTGTGTACACACATACACACACCACACACACACACCACACAGCACCTCTATATACTCTTACACTGCAGCTATCTATATCCACACACTGCCGCCTCCTCTGTGTACACACAAACACACACACCACACACAACACAGCACCTCTATATACTCTTACACTGCAGCTATCTATATCCACACACTGCCGCCTCCTCTGTGTACACACATACACACACACCACACACAACACAGCACCTCTATATACGCTTACAATGCAGATATCTATATCCACACACTGCTGCCCCCTCTGTGTACACACACACACACACACACAACACAGCACCTCTATATACGCTTACACTGCAGATATCTATATACACACACTACCGCCTCCTCTCTGTACACACACCACACACAACACAGCACCTCTATATACGCTTACACTGCAGATATCTATATCCACACACTGCCGCCCCCTCTGTGTACACACACACACACCACACACAACACAGCACCTCTATATACGCTTACACTGCAGATATCTATATCACACACTGCCGCCCCCTCTGTGTACACACACGCACACCACACACACAAAACACGGCACCTCCTCTACACTCACAACACAGCAGCTCTACACACACAAATTCAACTGCTACACACACATGCTACACCCATAAACACTGCTGCTGACACTCACACACACACACACACACACATCAGCTCTACACACACACACACAAACTGCTGCTACACATACAACAGCAGAACACACACACACACACACTGCAGCCACAATCAAAAATGGAGCCACTTACTAAACTTTGCACTCTCCCCCCCACCTCTACACACAAAACAGGACCTCTACACACACAGCACAGCACCTCTACACACACAACACAGCACCTCTACACACACAACACAGCACCTCTACACACCCAACACAGCACCTCTACACCCAACACAGCACCTCTACACCCAACACAGCACCTCTACACCCAACACAGCACCTCTACACCCAACACAGCACCTCTACACCCAACACAGCACCTCTACACCCAACACAGCACCTCTACACCCAACACAGCACCTCTACACACCCAACACAGCACCTCTACACACCCAACACAGCACCTCTACACACCCAACACAGCACCTCTACACACCCAACACAGCACCTCTACACCCAACACAGCACCTCTATACACAGCACCTCTACACACACAACACAGCACCTCTATACACAGCACCTCTACACACACACACACAACACAGCACCTCTATACACAGCACCGCTACACACACACACACAACACAGCACCTCTATACACAGCACCTCTAC
The DNA here is from genome assembly GCF_040206685.1 of Ascaphus truei. Taxonomy (NCBI): domain Eukaryota; kingdom Metazoa; phylum Chordata; class Amphibia; order Anura; family Ascaphidae; genus Ascaphus; species Ascaphus truei. Next base: position 183,957 of record NW_027453861.1, on the reverse strand, counting down.
ACACACACACAGCACAGCACCTCTATACACAGCACCTCTTCACACACACAACACAGCACCTCTATACACAGCACCTCTACACACACACAACACAGCACCTCTATACACAGCACCTCTACACACACACACAACACAGCACCTCTATACACAGCACCTCTACACACACAACACTCCACCTCTACACACACAACACCTCTGTACAGACACACACACACACACACACACAGCTGCTACACAAACATGCTACTCCCATAAACACTGCTACTGAATCACACACACAGGAGCTCTATACACACACACACACACACACACACACACACACACACACACACACACACACAGCTCCTCTACACAGATATACAACACAACAGCACAGACACACTGCTACTGACACACACACACACACAAAATGCAGCCACAAACAAACTGCAGACAGCCACTTACTTATCTGCTTTGTTCCTGAGGAAGTGAGAGTTGCCCACGAAACGCGTTGTTCCCTGCCGGTGTACTTTTTTCCTGCTTTGGACACTCACAGCACCCGTCATCCGGAAGAGCCCTCCATACGCGGTCCTGACGTCGGACGCGCCCTCAGGAGGATACCGCGACTGGAAGTATCGTTACGGGACTGGTGCCATTTTAGATGCAAGTCTGTGTTATTTGCATTTGAATAAACCCTTGTTCGCCCCTCGCCCGCGGTTGTGAGTTTTATTTCCCCCGCGGCTGTGAGAGAGACGTCGAGCGTCCCTGCGTGATGTGACGTTGGCGGTTTAAGGAAGAAGACTGCCCTGCACAGACCAGCAAGAACCAACAGATGTGAATCTCCTCACACACGGCCGTGTGAGTGATAGCTTCTTATTTCCCTTACACCGCCATACCCCCAGTTACGGGTTTTTCAGCCACCATTGTATTCTGAGAACATTCTGTTCCAATTCTCTCTCCCCCATTTCTGCTGAAGCACCTGCGCTGACCTTCACCCCCCTAACCCTATGCACTGCAGGAGGGTCCAGGGATGAGCCTCTGCGTTCGGGTTAGCTGCAGTGCAACCTAAGGGCCAGTATATTTCCAGGATTTTATGTGGGATTTGTCAGCCCTATTGAAGTTCCTGCTTTGGCTTTTATCTATATCTGCATTCAACAGAATATATCGCCCAGAGAGCGCCCCAGTTACCTAGTTCTATCCCTCCCCAGTGTGCCATGGTCATGTGACAGGATGGACATGGCACCAGCCAATAACCAAATGGAGACAAAAAAACAGCGCAAAACGCAAAATAGTGAAGTATGAAAAATACATGTGTATTAAAATAAGGGAAAATCTTCTGCGTACATCAATGTTCTAGGATATAGGCATTGAGTGTGTAAAACACACAAGCTGCCCCTCAGCAACAGTTGGTTCAGGAGTCAGGAGTTTGTTTCCTTTGGCAGGCGTCCTGGGCATCAGCTGTGAAATCCTCCCTCACTCGGACCCCCCGACAGTCAATCACCGGTTACTTCAGGGGAACCCCCCCTCAGGTCAGTTGGATCCCAGGCAATCCGGACGCCCCACAGCCTGCAGGCACGTTCCGGGGATCCCTGGGCTGAACGGTAGGGACTCAGGTGGCTCACAGTGCTGCTCGGTCAGTCCAGCCACAAACGAAGGCGAGCTTGCTAACCGCAGTTACTCCAGCTCATTGCACTTAGCGTTCCGTAGTGGGGCGCTGAGGAGTGACGTCACGATCACGCTTGCAAAGCACATAGGAGTGGGAAAATGCCCAATGTGCACACAAATAATAGCAATAAAACACACAGGCCAAGGTATAATCCTACGCGTTTCGTAGAACAAACTACGATCCCCCTGATGAAGTACATTGATGTACGCAGAATATTTTCCCTTATTTTAATACACTTGTATTTTTCATACTTCACTATTTTGCGTTGTGCGCTGTTTTTTTGTCTCCATTTTCTTAGTGCCTAGGGGGTGCCGAGCCACCCCCTGTTTTATAGCAGCAGACGCTTTATGTACCACAGCACAGGGTTATGTAAAATATTTTATTATATTCACACTGTGGGTATATGTGGGTTACCATTTGGTTTGATTTAGATGGGTAATTATTTATTTGAACACTGTTTTCACCAGTAGAGGTTTATTAGCTGCGCACAATATATTTTTCTTTTCTCAGCCAATAACCAAGGCTGTGGAAGAGGCGGGACTTGGGAGAGAGGAGCCTTTAAGAGGGGTTGGCAGGGCCCATGTGGGGGAGACCTGCACCAGCCGGAGACCCGGGGCCAGTCTATGTGGCTGTGAGAGAGAGCGGGCGGTGACTGGTGGGAGAGCAGAACATCATTGCATGGTGCTTGTATGAGGCCATCTTTACTGTATCACCCCATGTGGCACCAGGAGGGGAACGGGGGAAGGGAGAGAGGGGGAGACTTATTCCTATAGCTTATAAAGTGCGCAGCAGGATTAACCCTGTGTCTGCCAGGAAGAACTGTAATCACATGCTTAGGTTTATAACATACACCTGACTGAAAAGGTTACTTAACCCCTGAGGTGCTACACCTCGTCACATGTACCCAGAAACCTCATGTTAGCCCAGATAGGCGAGAGGCTGCTAATTCTTATAAATAATCCTATTGTACATACTGGATACTGCAGCCAGGAACTTACAGGGTTAATAGTCTGGGTAACAAACTCCCGCCCCTGTGTGCTGAGAAGGGGAACGCCCCACTGGTTATATGAGAGAGAGGAGAATGTAAGTTTCGTTTCCTTAGAACCAGTCCCCGGCTTGGCTAGGAGACCCTGGCACCGCAATGCCCCGGGGAAACCTCACCAGCGCGTCACTGGCCCAGTCCCAAGACTGTCTATGAGCCTGAAAAGAGTGAGAGAGACAGAGCCCTGATCTGCAGCAGCCCCTTTTAGAGACACCTCTTTTCCTATGATTTAACATGGACAGAGCCTTTCGGTCACTCAGAGCGTATTCAAATATAGTTTTAATATGTTTAAACATTCGGAACCGATGCCCACACAGGCAGCCCGTGCAAACCCATAGGCGCCAGCATGTCTGCTGGACATCGGAGTTCAGAGCAGCCAGAGGAAGCCCAGAGGTGGGGACAGCATTTGGTCAGCGGGGAAAGGAGGAGTACCAGGTCCGGAGATCAATGGCCGTCCTCCGGGATGCCACTTGTTCTGCCAGACCTGGTGGAGCCTGCCCCAGCGGGGGGCATTGGGATGGCTGGGGGGGTATGGGCCAGCTTGCTCGGGAAAGTTCCCACGTGCTGATTGGCTGTCCGCTCAGCTTCTATTTTATGAATGAAGCAGAGAATACAATAAGAAGCCGCGAGCCAATCAGATTGTGCATTCCCCTTGAGTCTGCGCTGAAAGAGCGCGGGCGGCTTTTCAAAGATGCTTTGTTTGTAATAGCAAAGCAACCGGCTTCTATTTCAGCCTGAAAATCCTGCCCGCCAGAGACTAAGTCCCGCCTTCTGCGCCCAAGTTCCCAGAATCGCACGCAGCGGCCGCGCTGGGATTTTGCGCCGATTTGGGTTCCAGGAGATTGGGAGTAACTCGCGGTCAGGAGGGACCAAGTTCTCAGGAGAGAACGTAGCGGGGGCGTGTGGGACTTTCTGCCGATTTGGGTTCCAGGAGATTCCGGGCTAAGTCCCAGTCAGGGTAAAACTCTCCCATAGAGATCCCTGCACCTAGGAGAGTCTAGTTTTCAACCCCAGCCCCAAAGTAAGTGTGTCTTTGTGTCTGTATTTTGTGTATCATTGTGTGTAAGCGAATTTATGCCAAATAAATGACTTTATTTCTCTTCCTTGTTTTGCACAATGAAAGATCCCGGTAACAAGGTGTAAATAACCCGCTCTCCCGTGACAGTTACGTAGAAATATTCTCGCTGTTGCCAGGTTATAAGGACTCTGAGGGGAGGTCGGAGAGGTCACAGGACAAAGATAAGGACGGGGACAGCGACACTATCCCCAAATCATTCTGGAATTGGCTAGAGGCGTGTGCCATTTTGGCAACGATAATCATGGAGAAAGAGCCACGGAAGTGCCCGCCACTAATTTGCTATATGGGCCCCATTCGGGGGGACTCACCAGATTTGTGGGGGGGAGGGGATTGTGGGTGCGATACGGTGAGGCTTTTCGGTAACACGCATCAGTAAACAAGAAGATCGGGTGAGATTATAAGGATATGGATCTGCGGCTGACCCATACCGAGGCCTCGGAGGACGGGTCCATTTGGGTCAGCGCCGGTGGTTTGCAAAGCTCAGGGCCTTCGGAGGGAGGTGAGCGGGGGGGGGGAGGGGAGGGCTTTATAATGACAGCGCATGTAGGTTCAGCATGACTGACAATACCCCCACACCCCCCGAATAAATTTAAAAAAATACCCCCACACCCCCCGAATGAATATTTAAAAAAATACCCCCACCAAGGCAGTCAGCCACCCACCCAGGCAGGCAGTCACCCACCCAGTCAGTCACCCACCCAGGCAGGCAGTCACCCACCCACCCAGGCAGTCACCCACCCACCCAGGAAGTCACCCACCCAAGCAGTCACCCAGTCAGTCACCCACCCACCCAGGAAGTCACCCACCTGTCTTTTGTTGAAAATATAAAAATAAACAGATTGCATTGTAATGTTTTTTCCCGTATTACAATAAGAAAAACAGTACACAGACAGAACCCAAAGAAGGGCCCAAAGAACCCGCTGATCGCTCTCATTGCTATAATCACAGAACTATTGTCTGAGAACCTCCTATGGTCCAACCACCAGAACAATTTAGGGTCTAAAACTTAACCAGAACAGAAAGGTTTTAGTTTATCAAATACACAGACTAATAGGTTAAAGTATTAACATGATCCCCACGGAGGAGGTAGGGAGGGAAGGGGTAAGTGGCCTCTGGGTACCTATGATAGAGCTGATGGCCAAATCCTCCCTTCCTCCTGCGGCCCTTAGGTCATATAGTGGCCCCCAGTGATATAGTAAGGTACTATTGTGCTCCCAGCGCAGATACCTGTATTATTATGGCTGGTGTTAGCCTAGTATTGGCTCTAGATATATTGCGCACATAGACAGACTAAAGCGCCAGTAATGATATCAGAGCCCCATAGACACAGTACCTATGCTGTCAGGGTGTAACACAGGCGCTGCTGGGATTATATATATATATATATATACTGTGCACATAGACAGACTAAAGCAACAGTAATGATATCAGAGCCCCATAGACACAGTACCTATGCTGTCAGGGTGTAACACAGGCGCTGCTGGGATTATATATATATATATATGTAACGGGTGTATCCCCTAGTCTAACCCACCCAATCTCACATTGGCCCGTGTGGTCTAACCAGGTCCCCATTACGTGATCGTGTATGGTGGTGCACCTGCCAGTAACAGGACTCCTGAGTCTCCCGCTTGATGGTATTAGGGGATGTCATCAGGACAGGTAGCTGAGGTAGTGGGTACGAGTCCAACTTACTTCACGTGCAGCGCCTCCACCTCATCAGGATCTGTGCTTCCGCAGGGAGATGGTCCTGGTGAGGAACTCCTTCTCGGTGGTGACCGCCACTGCTGAGTAATCTCACACTCACACAGTGGGGATATCTTTAACAAGGCCATCTTTATTGATAATCGTTCGGTAGCAGACTGCCCCATGCAGCTGCCGGCTCTAGCCGCACATCTCTCCGTGCTGTCCCTTTGCCAGGTACGCCCTCCCGTATTGTAGTGGGGTTCCCCCTTCTCCTAGGGAGACCCTCTCTGTGCCAGGTCCCTGGACACAGAGTGGCTTAGACAGACTTGATTGGTCAACCTGTACCGCTAGTTACTGCACTAGGGTCACAAAAGTGTTCCTACAATCCCTTATGCAGGAGCATACACTTTTCCAGCTACTTCACCAACTACAACAACTAACAGTTTTGTGCCTTATATACTTCAGGAGGCAGGCACAGCTCTGATGTCACTATCCAGGGACTCAGAGCATACGGCCACTCCCCTCCATACATAGGGCACCTCACCAGGGTGTGAGGGAAAACCTCCATAACTACTGCTGGCAGGCCTGCACTTACCAGGGCTTACTGCCAACAGGGAAGAGGTCTGCAGTCCATTATTATGCATGGCTACATGGAATACCATTATTCTGTTTTTTTCTAGGTTCACAGAGAGTGCCCAGGTCTGGCTGAATTTTTCTAGTATTGCCAGTTTCTGTTGGAGGCCTTGTTCTGTTGGAGACAGCAGGAGCAGGTCATCTGCGTATAGTAGAGACTTAATCTCAGTTCCAGCCAAGTTGAGCCCAGGTGCTGAGGAGGATTCTAGGGCTGCTGCGAGCTCATTGATGTAGATGTTAAACAGTGTGGGACTCAGGCTGCAGCCCTGTCTAACTCCACGGCCTTGATAGAAGAAGTCTGTCCTTTTGTTATTAACTTGTTTATATCTCACACTGACAAGTAATATACACCCTGATATGAGCAACTAATATTGTATTGTATGTCTTTATTTATATAGCGCCATTAATGTACATAGCGCTTCACAGCAGTAATACACGTGGTAATCAAATAAATAACAAATAATATAAATAACAGATCATGGGAATAAGTGCTTTAGACATAAACGTAACATTAAGGAAGAGGAGTCCCTGCCCCGAGGAGCTTACAGTCTAATTGGTAGGTAGGTAGAACGTACAGAGACAGTAGGAGGGAGTTCTGGTAAGTGCGTCTGCAGGGGGCCAAGCTTTATGTATCATGTGTTCAGAATATCCACAGTGCTATTCATATGCTTCTTTAAGCAAGTGGGTCTTAAGGTTGGTCTTAAAGGTGGATAGAGAGGGTGCTAGTCGGGTACTGAGGGGAAGGGCATTCCCGAGGTGTGGGGCAGTCAGTGAAAAAGGTTTAAGGCGGGAGAGGGCTTTAGATACAAAGGGGGTAGAAAGAAGACATCCTTGAGAAGAACGCAAGAGTCTGGATGGTGCATAACGAGAAATTAGGGCTGAGATGTAAGGAGGGGCAGAAGAGTGTAAAGCTTTAAAAGTGAGGAGAAGAATGGAGTGTGAGATGCGGGATTTGATCGGAAGCCAGGAGAGGGATTTCATGAGGGGAGATGCTGAGACAGATCTAGGAAAGAGTAGAGCGATTCTGGCAGCAGCGTTTAGGATAGATTGTAAGGGAGACAGGTGAGAGGCAGGAAGGCCGGACAGCAGGAGGTTATAGTAATCAAGACGGGAGAGAATGAGGGCCTGAGTCAGAGTTTTAGCAATCGAGGAACAGAGGAAAGGGCGAATCTTTGTTATATTGCGGAGGAAAAAGCGACAGGTTTTAGAAATGTTTTGAATATGAGGGGCGAATGTGAGAGAGGAGTCGAGTGTGACCCCTAGGCAGCGTGCTTGGGCTACTGGGTGAATGATGGTAGTTCCAACAGTAATGCGGAAGGAGGTAGTAGAAACACGCTAACGCCAAGGAAAACACGCACGCTTACAAACAGCAAATACATGCAAAGAAACACGTATACAATCCATACAGGGCACAGAGCCATGCAAAGAAGCACATATACAATCCATACAGGGCACAGAGCCATGCAAAGAAGCACATATACAATGCACACAGGGCACAGAGCCATGCAAAGAAGCACATACAGTATACAATCCATACAGGGCACGGAGCCATGCAAAGAAGCACATATACAATCCATACATGGCACAGAGCCATGCAAAGAAACACGTATACATTCCATACATGGCACAGAGCCAGGCAAAGAAACACATACAATCCATACAGCGCACAGAGCCATGCAAAGAAACACGTATACAATCCATACAGGGCACAGAGTCAGGTAAAGAAACACATATACAATCCATACAGGGCACAGAGCCATGCAAAGAAACACATATACAATCCATACAGGGCACAGAGCCATGCAAAGAAACACGTATACAATGCATACAGGGCACAGAGCCATGCAAAGAAACACATATACAATCCATACAGCGCACAGAGCCATGCAAAGAAACACGTATACAATCCATACAGGGCACAGAGTCAGGCAAAGAAACATATATACAATCCATACAGGGCACAGAGCCATGCAAAGAAACACGTATACAATGCATACAGGGCACAGAGCCACGCAAAGAAACACATATACAATCCATACAGGGCACAGAGCATGCAAAGAAACACGTATAGATACCGAGAATAGGGATGACATAGGACTAAGATTATGGCTGACAGTTACTTGATAGTATTGTTAAACAATAAAGCTGTGACCATTTTTACTTCCACAGAAACCGGTGTCGCCTCAGTTTGTAGGGTGGGGGTAAGTAACCTCGCGGGAGGCACACTAAGCCGTTAATATCTCGCTGAGCGGATACCGCGGCACTTGTGGTTAAACGCAGCGCGTCCTGTAACACATTTCTGCAGCTGCTGTAACCTCCATCTGATCGTCTGACAATCTGACCGGGCCGGTTCATTTAGGAAAATAAATCATATTCCTGCTTTTATAGGGACATCATATTCCCTACAAATGATAAGACTATCCATGGCGCTCCTCTCCAAGTGTTAGTGACACGAAATAATAATAATAATGAAAATACAGTGCTAAAAATGGATAAATTCACGTGTTCACACAAACGGATAAAGTGACAGGGCGATAACAGAATGCAGACAGACACATATACTCAGCGGGAGCTTTATAAATAATTCCCCCTCCGCTCCGGGTAGAAGCAAAGTCCAAATACGTTCCGAAATCGCGGGTTCCTCGCTGGTCCGAACGCCAAGCGGACGAACGCGCATATCTCACGGATAAAAAGAAGGAGAAATGAGAACCAATGATGCAGTGTGTCTGATGTGATGTCAGAGAGACCATTGGAGGTTATAGTTACACAGTACTTACATAGTAGTTACATAGTAGTTACACAGTCACAAAGTTACATAGTAGTCACACATAATTACACAGTTACATATTTACATTGTAGTTACATAGTTACATTGTGGTTACATAGTCACATAGTAGTTGCATAGTTACATAGTAGATGAGGTTGAAAAAAGACATACGTCCATCTAGTTCAACCTATGCTAAATTTAGACAACAGATACTTTATCCTATATCTATAATTACTTATTGATCCAGAGGAAGGCAAACACAAAACCCCAGAGTCATATCATCCAATGATATCTCATAAGGGGAAAATAAATTCCGTCCTGACTCCAAGAAGTGGCAATCGGATTACTTATTGGGTTTATCCCTGTATACCTTTCCCATCTAAAGAGATGACCAAACTTTTTTTAACCTATCTATTGTATCTGCCCTCCCAGCCTCCCTGGGTAGTGAGTCCCACAGTGTAACTGCAGTCCCATCCTTCCTGGGTAGTGATTCCCAAACTGTATCTCCCCTCCCAGCCTCCCTGGGTAGTGAGTCCCACAGTGTACAGTGGTGACAACCTTTATTCTAACTCGGCTAGCTCCGCGAATTTCAGATTATCCCGGTTATGTGCGGTTTTGTGTCGTTTTTGCCCGGAGTGAATTGCGTTATTTTCGCGCCCGTGATTTAAGCATTTTATTCCCGCTGTCTGCAATACTGCAATGCCGTGTAAAAACTCATGGGGGCGTTTGCGAGCTGTTGTCTTTGAAGTCTAATACATACAGTACTCCTTTTTGGTCTACCCTTCCTCCACCTTATTTTTAATTCGCCGCTAACATAGGATTTATGTATTGAGGACCGTACAGTATATTTTAATTGAGGATCTCTCCCAATAAATTTGTTTTTAACTTGATTTCATTGCACACATTACATCTCTCCCACACCATTCCTTTGAACGTGTGTCTGGTTTGAATCACATTCCTGCTTGACAGCAGTAATTTGCTGCGCATGCGCTTGTAACTTCGCCCACCACTGCTTGCTTACTGTACCTGAGTGAATTACCCGACCAAAAAGAAATTTAAGGAAAGAAAGAAATTTAAAATAATTTTTTTTTTGTTCCAGGTTTCTGCTCATTCTGACTTAGCCGTTTCAAAGCAGCGCGGCTTTCTCCGCCATTACAGTCAATGATAGGACCCTCCTCGCCGGCGTGACCCTTTCTCGCCTCCATTACTGGTCGGACCCTGTTGGGGTCAAGTGAGGGGGTTCCTAACATCTAGGGGCAAAATGAATTTTATTTCTAGGTGCCCTAGAACAGAAGTTCCCACGCCAATTGCCCTAGTTCCCACGCCAATTGCGCGATCATTGCTCTTTTTTGACAATGTTGCCAATCTTGTGCCTTTGCGCTCTGGCAGTAAAAAAAACAGTTTTTGGTGCCTGAGGCACAGGGAGTTAAAGTGACTTGCTTTTTATGTACTGTATTTGGGGGTTGTATTTGGGGGTTGTATTTGGGGGTTTATTGATCAAATAATTATGATTATGATGAACTGCCTTTTGAGCTGGTGTGGTTGTTGTCAATGATTATGATTAGCAGGAAAGTGAATAAATATTTATTTTATTTTCTCATGAACCAAAAAATACAAATATAAAAATAATCATGAATAATACATGGGGAAACATGAATAATGCTTTGCGAATACATTTTGCAGGCACGGGTCCCTGCCTGTCCGGTGGAGCTAACAATCTACTGTTTGTTTTTGGTGCCTGAGGCACAGGGAGTTAAAGTGACTTGCTTTTTATGTACTGTATTTGGGGGTTGTATTTGGGGGTTGTATTTGGGATTTGTATTTGGGGGTTTATTGATCAAATAATTATGATTATGATGAACTGCCTTTTGAAATGACAGTACTGTATTCTACGGAATTAGTTATTTCTTTGAA